>NC_056732.1:991218432-991505932 GCF_019279795.1 Protopterus annectens | reverse complement strand
TGCTGTGCCCGAAAGCACATGCCCTCTCCAATACCTGCCATACTGCTTACAGTGGAGAGCTACAACCAGTTATGAGCTGTATTCCCACCTGCGGGATTTAAATACGGCCAAGTTCCCACCCTTTGCCATGATTGGATGGTTTTGAAAATGTTGAGCTAAGCTAAGCTACGGGCAAACCTGCTTAGCTAAAGTTGGCATTGCTTAAATGGGCAGGTTCAGCATTGCTTACCAATGGGCAAATTCACTTAGCTGGGCTATTCATTGCTTAGTATTCATATGTACACATTGCTTGCAGCCAGTCAACATAGCTGTGCAATACTTAGCATTGCTTGTGTTTTATTATATTGGTCTACCACCTGTATGGGATTGATTCATCATTCATTACATAATATAGATTTATTTACCTTCCCTGACATCCTCCAATGTGCTGTGATTAATTTATTCTTGAGTGACTGTATGGGGCACTTAGGTTTATATGGAGGTTTCACTACTTTATTACACTGATACCTCACATCTGGGCCTAATACACTACTCTGGTTGAGAAAAATCAGTTACTTCTTACATAAATATACAAAAGATTAAAACTTTAATGTTTACACATACAAATGCTTTGGTGAGGCTTGAATCATGAATGCCTACATGCAAGGTATACGCTCTAACCACTAAACTATTGCACTTATGCTCATGCTGGATGTCTATTGCTTTTTAACTTATCGTGCTGTTTCAGGTGGGATAAGTGTAGCTAAGCAATGGGCACACCCACGCAGCTACACTTAAACTTTATTGCATATATAAAAAAAAAATGTATTTGTTGTGTTTTTTTTTATTTGTACCCTTCAGCATATCCATGCTAATGCTGAACCTGTTATTCTATCAACTTTCTGCTTTGTAGGGACGATTGTCCCTTATGGCTTTGTCCAGATTCCTTACTCTGATGGGTTGGGAGTTGTGCACTATGTGCTTATGCTAAACATGTTATTCTATCAACTTTTGGCTTGGTAGGGACAATTATCCCTTATGGCTTTGTCTAGATTTCTTATGCTGATGGGTTAGGGGTGTTACAAATGTTCTTCCTCATTTTAAATTGCCGAATGGCAATTCTGGAGTGCAGGGGGCATGTGTATTGTGAGAGTTCTGCTCTCAGACACCCCCCCTGCGCTCGTACACAGAACCATGTCCGTTTTACAGCACGGCTGCATGCCTTCAATCATATGCATGACATGCTGCCGTGCTGCACAGGAACTGTCCCTGCCATGCAGGAATAACTTATTCCTGCACGGCTGCTTGCTGAATCTGGAGGTATGTCTTTTAGGCTATGAACTATGTTTTTATATCTTATTTTATAATACCTGTATCTCAATGTATACCTGACTCCTTTTATGCTACTGTATTACTATGTTCATTGGAGTTTTTCTCCCTGGGTCTTCACTGAAAAAGGACTTCTTGTCCAGTCGACATTACCCAGTAAACAAATGTAAATAAATAAATAATATGGGTCTGTAGCATTTCTCCCTGGGCCTCCACTAAAAATGGGCTTTGTCCCAGTCAGATTTTCCCAGTAAACAAATGTTAAGTAACTGAAATAAATAAAAAATACACTGTTCAATTTATTAGCACCATACCAGAAAACTACAACAGCCAAAGGTACTCACAAACTCAGGCAGTGACCATTGTCCTATTTTCTACAAAATGTCTTTCAAATGTAAAAAAAAAAAAAATCAAAACCACAACTACTCCTTTTCAGGACAATCCCCGAGTCCACAGCTGATGTACTTTCTGATGTGCAGCAAACTATAGACTGGGATTCTGTCTCTCAATGCAGAGGCCACATAACAGCATCCTGTACAATTTATAGCCTGCTCATCCCTATACAGGATACCCCATCAGAAAATTCAAGAGTGCAACAAGGTAGACATACCCATGGATCACATGTAATATTAAACATCTAATAAAAGCAGAGACAACACCTGAATCAATTGGAAGAAGGATCCTACTAATACCTATAAGTATACCCTATATCTGCAGCTATAGCATGACACAAAGATCAGTACTGACCATGTCAAAATTTAGTATGTCAGAAATCTGTAGACAACATATCTTGTCCAACCAAAACAGTTTCAAGTTTGAAAGATAGTGAAATATTTTGCCTCATTGAAATTTTTTTTTTAAAACTGGAACTAGACACATTTTTTGTGACAGCCTTATTGATCAACTAAAAGAAAACATCAAGCAATCCCCCACTCCATACTAACCTGTTTTTTCCACAATACCTCCAGAACAATGCCCATCTCTCCATTTCATTTTTTCCCTCTCTGTTTCAATTATACTACTAAGCTGCAGAAACAACTTGAAAATGGTGACTGTGGATACAACGCAGACTTCCACTCAGTGCAAACAGGACCGGCCTTTGGTCAAGTGGTGCCCTAAGCAAAAGGGCTCCAGAGCGCCCCCCCACACCACTTGGTGCCCCCATCCTGGCATACCTACCCCATCCAGATTAATGGAAAAGCACCCCTGCTAGAGTGGCATCCTAGGCGGCCACCTAGTTGGCCTATGCCTAAGGCAGGCTATGAGTGCAAACCAAAATATTAAAGCTTGCCAACCATGCTCTTAGTAAACCTGTTGCACATCTTTTTAGTATGGCACTTACTACCAGAATCCTGCCTTATAGCTTCAAACACCCTCTTGTCACTCTTTAAGTACCCCACCCCATTTACTTCTAGTGGCTTTTACCCAATAGCCAACCTTTGTCTCCTTGACAGAGTTCTATAAAAAATGTTGATTATCAGATTCTCATATACATTATAAAATGCAACATCCAGACTGACAAGCCTCATGGATTTCCATGTAACTTTAGCACTCTGACCTCAGTCTATATAGTGACTGATCAATATTTGCCAGCCTTGAATGAGTAAAGCTCATCAGTGTCATCTCCTGGGTCCTTAAAAGGGCATTTGAAACTGTAGATCACATTATCCTACTACATAAACTGCCTGGCATTAGATTTTCTACTAACATCATGCAATGGTTTTAGAAATCACTGACAACAAAACAATGGAAATTTTAGGGACAAGTAAACATCGATTTATAATTGATCATGTCAGAGTCCCACAACTTAAAGACCTTTCCCCACTGTTATTTTCCCTTTTTATTAATGACATGCCGTGAAATCTACCACAAATTTAACTGCATCCTATATGCCAACAATATTGCCATGACTAAATATAGTAAGCACCATCACACCCTCAACAAGGAACTTCAAACAAACCTCAGTGCAAAATGGAACTGGTTGGTCAATGATATTGTTAGCAAGCACACTGATGAGTATTATGATATTATTTAGAACTCCTCAAAAACTAAAAATTATCTAGCAACTGAGAATCACTGACCCATTTGGATCTCTCTTACCTACAACCAAACATCAAAAAGATCTACTCCTAACCAGGGTGGGAGGTTGGTATAATGGTAAAGGTGCTTACCTTACAGACACAAAGTGTAGTGTTTGATTCTCACATGAAGTAATTGGCTAGCCCACAAGGGCAGTTAGCCTAGTACTAACCTATGAACCTAACCTTAGGTCAGAATATCTAATTTCATCCCATAGTGAAACTCAAGTTAACAAAATGTTAACACACCTAAAAGTCTCCTATAAAATATCTAACTTCCTAACCATTAGGGCTAGGCATGGTATAGCCATCAATGTACTCCTTCTAATACTTGAATACTGCCTCCAACTATTTTCTTCTAGAATGTTCCACTCATCCAAGTAGTGAAAACAAAATTCTTAAATTTATTAAGCTATTTTTCAACAGAGAGTACCACTGTACTACAAATAATTTGAATAAATGGATTCCAGTATCAGTCAGAGAATCCCTAAAGGACCATCTCTAAATAGAAAATAAATATAACTTATTCAAAGATGGAGGCTGGTGTCAACATGCCTCTGTCTAATTCCTCATTGTTCTTTCTGAAATAAACTTTGGTTTCTCCTTCGCCGATGAAAATGTGTACATGGAGTTAGGATTAATGTATGACAATTAATTATATTCCAGGAATGCCAAGTCCTAGTATACTCTATCATTCTGGTACTCATACAACTATGTGACAGCATGCACAAATGCAAATTTTTTTTTTTGCAATTTTGCTATTTATTTAGTGGTGCTTCATAAAAAAAAATACTAAGTTTAACTTCCTTCTCCAAACACAGCATTTAACTCTGCTTTAGCAACAATCTTGAGTACTTCATTCAGATGTCACTTCACAAGCTGTAAACAAGTATTATTCTCATATCATTTAGAAATGGTATATAATTAGTGTTCTTTGTTTTATCTAGGTTTAAGAATCCCAGCATGTTTTGCCAAGAATAACAACAGTATTATCAAGTATTCAGGTTTACAAGATATTTTGCTGTACTTTTTTCCATTTAGTTGATAATCCTTTTTCCCTAACATGTTGTAGGATTTCTCTGATGAAGAATATGCAAGTGTAACTGCTGTACAAACATCCGGTCATTACTGTGATGATGTAAACTGGCATGTATTATGCAGTCTTCTTATTCTATAGTTGCCCTAAGCTTATATTTGTATATGACTATTTGCAATGTTGCTGCTCTTGCCTGTCTGGCCTAGGTCATTGCTGGAAAGGGTCCACAGACAGATTTACTTACTGATTAAGAAATGATAAATAAAAATAAATAAATAAATAAATACATGTTAGTTAGTAGCTGGCCATGGAAACGAAAGGAGACCTGCACACTCTACCACATTAAGGCCTTTTGGCACATCAGCTCTCGCTGCCTGATGTTTCTTTTGTTTGATGAACATTGTAATTATTGGAGAAGGAAGACTAAGCTTGGGCTGAGTATCCAGTGCCATTCATTCCAAACTACATCCACGTTTCCTTCTCCTACACTAGACTGGATTTTGGGGTGACAAGAACTACAACCTGCAGCAAGGTGCTTTTACACTTCAGCTGTTTTTCTATGAATTTCACGATACTGTCAGAACAAATAACACACCCTTGTTTCAGTTTCATGCATGAGCTGATTTTAGAAGTGTCCATTCACAGTGTCTAAATGGGGAAAAAATAAAAAAAAAAACAGGGTTATTACTTACAATGTGGTATAAAATATGCATGCAAGAGTGCTAGCAAAAAGTTTGATTGCAATTTCAGGGCTATTTAATGATTAGTTGGGTTTAGTAAAAACAAAAATAATACATATTTAAAAGATATAAAATTACCATCTCCTTTGTTACATGTAATGCCGAATTTTTAAAACAGAATTGAAGCTGGTCAGCAAGAACAGAGTAGTTCAAATAGTATAAAGTATACTCAGTAATGCTTAGCACAGCATACAGAGCTGGTTTAAATAGGATACATTTCAAGCAAAATAGTAAGCTAAGAATGAATAGCGAATAATGAATAACTGCATAGTTAACCTTTGCAGCTGTTGCTAGGCAACCATAAGTGACCTCAAGAAACAAACTATAATCTTGATGACATACTGTGTATTAACAAAACGTTAACCTGTTTTATTTTGCTGACTTAAAATATCCTGCTAGAACTAACATACAATGATTTCTACCTGCCTGGCTTTAGAAAACATTCAATAAATTATTCTGATGGGGTGAGGCCTAAGCCACAAAAATTAAAAAAAAATAATAGCAGGAAATGAGTCTGTTTTTTATTATATAAAACGTTGTAAACAAACATTGAAAGATGTCAGTAGAGTGCATGCATTAAGTAGAGTGACATGCCAGCAAGAATATAATATTTCAGCATCAGCCTCACATGAAAGGAACTGAGAATATTCAGGAACCTGACTATGAGAAAGAATAGAATTGACTACAAAAATCTTGACTATGTGTAAGCTTGAGGTAATAAACCTAATCAGACTTAATAAGGGAGGTTTGGGGGAAAGTTAATACACATTTTCTAAGTTACTAAAGAGATTTTTTTGCTGTAATGTTTTGTTTTTAATAATAGAAATTATTTCCCAAAAAAGATCCCACAATGTAAACCTAACATGTTATACTCCAAGAACAATCTTGGTGAATAACTTGTTCAACAAAAGAGAAGATATGTCTGAAATCATGCTCTTCATTACTTACATTATTATTATAGTATTATTATCATCAGCCCCTTTTCCCATTTTCTACACGGGGTCGGGCAATCGTGTCAACTGTCACCTCTCAATTCAATTCTACACTCCTGCCTTCTTCGACATTCATGCCTGAAGCAATTTTTCTTTCGCACAATCCATCTACCTCTTTGCTGGACATCCTCGTTTCCTTTTAGCTTCTTTCTGTTTGTCTTAAATCTTCTTCACCAGATTGTCTCCTGCTTTTCTGCACATGCCCAAACCACTGTAATCTCTTCTCGTTTATCTTTACTGCAATTGGAGCTACTTTGGATTCTGCTCTTATGTCCTAATTTCTTCCTCTGTCCCACAGAGTGCTTTCTTCCACCCTTCTCAGGCACTTCATTTCCATCACCTCTACCTCTTCATCTGCTCTGCCTTTACTACCCAGTATTCTGTACCATACAGTAGTACTGGTCACACCACTTACTTTTTAGCTTCTTTGGCATTCTTCTGTCGTAGAGTACACCTAACACTCACTTCATAACATACTTCCAGCCATTTTGTGATTAATTAAATGAAGCTGTCTAGCACCATGAATTATATGAAATTTAAACTGTGAATATTTATCAGTTGGATTACGTTATGCCCAAACTTGTAATTAACTGGCTGACCATTGTGAAGTATGAATGGGACTTATAAAAAAGCTATAAAATGAGTAAGGTCCTTGTGTAATGTATTCCAGTTGCACAACTGGTTTTCAAATTATAAGCAGACATTTTATACTGCTAAAGACTTTGTGAACTGCTTAAGCTAGACATTTTATACTGTTAAAGGCAGTGTGAACTGTTTAAGGTAATAGAACCCAAGATGGCAGGCAGAGTGCAAATGAGAGTCTGTGCAATATAAAATACCACTGCCAGGTAATGTTTCATAAGCAGTATGCACTACCAGTGTGCCGAACCTGCACTGCTTGCCTTAATTTTTAGAGTACATTAACAAATGAGTATGGGTGCCATATTGTTTATTGTGTCTTTGTTGGCGTTGTCACGGTGCAATAACACAATGCCAGAAGGTACTTTTATGCAAGGAACAGAATTATAGGTTCATAGGCTCATAGATGTTTACTAGGCTAATGACCACAATGGCCTTTTTAAACCTAGCCATGCATTCCAAATCTCTGACAAGTTCTGATACCCTTGATAAATGTAATCATGGCCCTGGGAGATGAACCATTTACAGGTTACCTGTATTCATTAGAGATACAGGTGCCAAACCAGGGATGAATTTCCAGTTTCCCATCCATTTGCCCAAGTTATCATGTCAAGTAACCAGGAACTCCTGAACTGTTATGAGGGACAACACCACTCTACAGCAGATATGTTACATGTCATACACAGACATTATCCCAACTGGATGTCATAGCTAGACCATTCTATTTGATACTATGGTGTCCACAACACTCTCCAGTTACAAAGCAGGAATATCTCAAACATTCTAGACATTCTGTGATATGGAAGGTATCGTACAAACATAAATGTCCCAAATACTGTATGCATTCTTTGGTGCACGCTGCCATATGTGGTATGTACATAAAGTCAACGAATGCTTCATAGTAATATCTCTCAATCATTTATTTTTACTTTATCTATTATTTATAAACACAGACTGCAGCAACATCTTTTAATTTTATATATGTGGCAATCTGATTTGTTTATTCATTTATTTTCTTGTAATGATGCTTATGCTCAAGCACATTAATCAACATGAATTTGAATTTAACGTCTGCCATTTATAGGAGTGAAAAGTCTGTCAATTGGACTAATGTCTGTAGACTGCAGCCGTTTGACTGTTACCATATATAATATAACTACAAGCAGATTACAGTAGTGGGAGGGAAGATGGATAATTTCATTGTGGTCACTGTGAACTTAGGCCTCCAAACATGTGTTTGGAGAAACAAGCATGGATAAGTGTCATGGATGACAAGTCATATTTGCAACAGGAAATGTAAATGCAGACCTGCAACATATGATTGTTGGAGTCAGGATTATAGAACATATAATGGAAATATAATTGCTATAAATCCAGATGTGTAATAGCAGATGTAAATGCACATCTGCAGTGTGTTTGAAGGAGTAAGTAAATATATAGAATAAATGCAGTGAATGTACAATTGAAGCATATATCTGATGGGCTAAGACTTTATATATATATATATATATATATATATATATATATATATATATATATATATATATATTTATATATATTTATAGGTCTACTTAAATTGAGCGACAGACCAAAATGTTGACGTTATTAGTTTCAAACACAAAACATCGGCAAGACAAATATTGACATGTTAGTACACATGCACTTAGCAATAATCTTGACATAAGCAAATTAAACTATCAAAAAAAAAAAAGACCCCCCACGCTGATACTTAATTCATGACTGTGCAACATTGGGGAGGGTGCATATTCCCCAACATCAACAACTGTATGATCTTGTACACTTGTCGACCATCTGTGTATTCAACGAAAATGTGTTGATTAAGCAGGTGTCGATCAAAGGTATATGAGATCAAATTTGCTGTCCCCCAATATATGAAGTACATGAGTATATTGCATTTGTTCTAGAACACATTTCATGAATAACACAAAGCAATGAAACACAGTTCATAGAAAATTTCATATATAGTATGTATAGCAGAGAAAGCTTTTTTTGAAGGAGTGGCAACCCCCCAGCATCACCCCAATCCCTTTCTTAAATATACTAACTCCATAGTTGCATAATTACAGAGAAAACAGAAACTCACACACTGAATCACTGAGGGTGCACAAGCACAAACATGTAGAGATAAAGATACAGGATAACAGTGGGCATATAATGATTAATACTAATTTGCACTGTAAATCCAAAACCACATCAGCAGCAATTTCCTATAGCCTTACACATTTTTCAATCAAATGTAATTCAGTCTATTGTATTTTCGATTAAATGAGCTTTATATATATATATATATATATATATATATATATATATATATATATATATATATATATATATATATATATTTATGGGATCCGTTTAGATCCCCAAATGCACTTTCCACCAAAACCTTAATCGACAACCATATTTAACCGAAAGTGCTGTTCACCAAAGTAGCACTTTCGGGTAAGTATACTTGTTGTGCTAGTCATATTGCGGTGCGGATAAGGGAAAATTCCCTTTCCCCACTGTAGTGTGACCTCGGAGTTAGAATATTAATGTAGGGAGGGGTGTGCAGTAGATTTAATGTTTTTTTTTTATTTTTTTATTTAACATACCTTAATGAAAGCGTTTTTTTTATGAAAGTGCTTCCGTTAAAGTGTGTTCAGTAAGTATGGATTCGGACTTATATATATATATATATATATATATATATATATATATATATATATATATATATGGAACTGTATAACAGAACTTGTAGATGAACAATGTCTGAGATCCAGTGAGTATCTGGCCTGTAGAAATGGAGCTTCAGGTGCTTATATACCAATGGTGTGGAGATACCTTATAGCTCAAACATGGACAGCAGTATGTTCCACGCATATGCAATACTGAATTTATACAACAATATATAATTAAATCCATCCATCCATACATAACCCTTTTTTCCCCTGTTTTTGCACATGGGGTCAGGTGTCACATCAGCAGTGACTATCATCTAGAGCCAATGTTTACACTGCCGGGTAACTATCCCTAAAGTGGTTGTTCTTCCACAACACACACACACACACACACACACACACACACACACACACACACACACACACACACACAGGCATACACACAGGAATGGCCAATTTAGAGTGTCTAATCCACCAACTGCATATCTTTGGAATGTTGGAGGAAACTAGAACACCCACATAAACATAGGAAGGACAAAAAGACTCTGCATGCACAAAAAGCACCCCAGCTTAGAATAGTGCATTTATCCAGTTACTTCTTCTTTCTGCTTTTTCCCGGTTAGGGGTTGCCACAGTGGATCACCTGTCTGCTCATGATTGGCAGTGGAGTTTTATGGTGTTGAGTTGCCAACCCAGTGCCCAATTTTCCACAGAAGGCACACACACGCACGCACACACTCACACCTAGGGCCAATTTAGGGTGTCTAATCCACCTACAACATGTCTTTGGGATGTGGGATGAAACCAAAGCACCTGGAGGAAACCCACGCGACCACAGAGAGGACATGCAGACTCTGCACAGAAGGCACCCCAGCTGAGGACAGAACTAGAGACCCTCTTGCTGTGAGGCAGCAATGCTAACCGCCACACAACTGCAGCTGCCCACATTTATCCAGTTACTAAACAAAGGTAATTACCTGCTTCCTATGTGGAAATTAAGGTGCCAGTAAACATGATGATAAAGTCATGTTATAAAGTCTTTGAGACTACAAACCTTCTACAAAATCTTTGAGACTACAAAACCTTCTTCAAAGTCTTTGAAACTATAGACCTTCTTCTAGAAAACTATCTCTTCAGATTAATTTTCTCTGACAACAGGAAGAAGAGCACCTCAGAGCTTTCTTTTTTGTGTTGTTATACAGCAATTCACTTTTTTTATACAACAGTACTGCAAAAAATATACACACATATATCTATGCCTTCTATTTATCCCTGCCCTGATGCCCTGTGTACTGAATAATATGGGTTCATAGGTTCATAGGTTTATAGGTTGGTACTGGGCTATCGGCCCTAGGGCCTATGCAAGCCTAGCCATAACAATTCCCTGGATATTGCTTCCCACAATATTTACTTCTCTGGACCCCTGTCTAGCAGGGCAACTGACATGATCCCTGGGGTGAATTTCCTATCTCCCATCCAATCATCAAGGTTCATTTTGAAGAGGGCCAATGAGGCGCTCTGCTTGACATGTATGGGCAGTCTGTTCCAGAGTATGGGGAGTCTCTGGGTCAGGAACCTCTCCCTCCAGCATGTTTTGTTCATTGTGATGACAAGGTTTAGATCCCTAGACCATGTGGCTCTGAGGGATTGGGATTTCTTTAAGTGGAGCATGTCCAACAGCTCAGGTTTGACATGGCCTTGTATGTTAAGCAGAGATCGCCTCTGAGTAGACAATATGCCACAGAGAATAGCTGGAGTTTAGACGGTCAGCATATGGCATCTGCTTTAGGCCTGTGATTCTTTTAGTGAGGTATTTCTGTGGCCTTTCCAGCTGTTGCAGATGTTTTCTGAGGTACATACCAATGGGGCATTATACTCTATAATGGGTCTAATGAGGGATGAGTACAGTGGGACAATGACTTCCTTTTTTCTGGATGAAAAGCCCTTAGTGATGAGGTGTGGCACATAGAAGGATTTCCTTACTGTTGTGGCGATGTGGTTATCGAAAGTGAGACCACTGTCCACCTGTGTCCCTAAGTCTCTCATCACACTTTCAATGTTTAGTGTCCTGCCACCTATGTGGTAATTCATGGGTACATGTTTTTTTTCCAAAGGGGATAACTATACATTTCTTGGCATTAAGCTTGAGCCCATGGCTCTGCCACCAGGCATCTATTTCTGTAAAGCCCTTTTGTAGAATATCCACATCATTTGGGAATTCAATAATGGCTCCCAGTTTGCAGTCATCTGTGAACTTTGTTATCCAGAGTCCCTTAGTGTTGGCCTGTACTTCAGAGAAGTAGATGCCAAACAAGTGTGGTCCCAGGACTGAACCCTGAGGTACTCCACTTGTCACTTGTCTGGAGCTGGATTTGGAGTCAGCTACTTTTACAGTCTGGGTTCTGTCAGTAAGCCAGTTGGCAACCCATCGAGTGATGTAGGGATTTATGCTCAGCTTAGTAAGTTTATCTATGATTCCAGAGTGGGGGATGGTGTCGAAGGCCTTGGCAAGGTCCAGATAGACTGTGTGGACTGCCTTACCTTCGTCTACAGCTCTGGAGACTAATTCGAAGAAGTCAATCAGATTCAGGGGACAAGATCAGCTCTTCACAAACCCAAACTAGGTAGGGTCCAGTGTTTGAAGGTTGCCAATGTCTTTGTTTATAAGTTCCATGATAATGCATTCCATGCCTTTGCAGATCAGGCTTGTCAGACTGATGGGATGGTAGTTCCCGGGATCCAAGGTGGATCCTCCCTTGTGGAGCAGGATAACTATAGCTCTGCGTCACTCAGTGGGCAAGAAGCCTGAGGTGAGGCTATGATTAAACATGACACTTAGGTGAGATGCCAGTTCATTTTGTAGTTCATGTAGTACACAGCCTGGGATGTCATCTGGTCCCATGGATGCTGTATTCTTAGCTTTGGAGAGTGCAATTTCTACCTGTGTGGCCGTGATTATCGGGATTTGGCAATCTTTTGGTACTGTGATGGGCCATTTAGGGGGTGAGAGGGGGGTGAAGTTGGCACTAAATCGATCTGCCAGGATATTGGCAATATCCTTGGGATCAGTATATTTATTGCCATTATGTTGTAGCTCAGAGCATTGCCAGTTTAGATTCTTGACATAACTATAGAATGCCTTGTGGTTGTCTTTGGAATCTTTGACATTTTTATTTTCGTAACTAGCTTTTGAGGATTTTATGAGGGATCTCAGCTTCTTACTGAGGCTGGTGAGGGAGTTTTTTTGCATCCTGGGATTTTCCTCTTTTCTGCAACCGTTACTTCCTTCTGTTGTATAGTTTGTTTATAGTAAGGGGCCACCAGATTGGCTTCCTTTTTTTGGAGAAGAGCATCTTGGTTCTATATGGGATGGCACGATTCATGAACGAGTGGATGTGCTTGTACAGTGCCTTAGTGTAGGATTCTACAGTCGAACTTCCAGATCCCGTCTGCATGGGTGTGTTTGTCACTTCTGACTTCAGTAGCATGAAGTTGGCTTTGGAGAAGTTTTTTAAGGAGGTTTCCTTACTGGGGAGTGGGGGTGGGATGTGGATGTCAAAGGTGATTTGCTTATGGTTAGACCTGACCAATGAGGGGGTGACCACTGGTGTGGAGCATCTATCTCCCATGTTGGTAATGACTAGGTCTAGGATATTGGAGCCCCTGGTGGGACAATGGATTAGTTGATCCAGGGCATTGGAATTTATGAATTCCAAGAACCGTTGGGAAAAGGAGTTGGGACCCGAGTAGTTTTCCCAATTAATGGCAGGGTAGTTGAAATCACCCAGTATTAGGGTGTTTAGTTGTATCTTAATATTTTCCAGTATGTTTAGAAAGGTGTAGTGAGAATCTTGGGGCATGGTGGGGGATCTGTAGCAAGCTATAATTTGGATTGCAGTCTTACCTAGTGTTAGTTGCACCTGGAGAATTTCAGATGCATTGTGTTGGGCAACTAGCCTGGAGGTGTGAATATCTTTGGTGAATATGGACACTCCTCCACCTTTAGCATTTCGGTCTTGGTTTTGTGGCCGAAAAGTGTGGTAAGAATTGTAGCCTGGTATTGCAGGGGTGCTCTCTGGAGTCTTGAACCAGGTCTCAGTTACTGCACAGATATCGATGATCTCCATTTTTAGGAGTGCCTCGAGAGAGTGCATTTTGAGGTTTAGACTTCTAGCATTGAGTAGCATTACCTTCATATTTTGCATGCTTGTATCTGTTACACTGGTGGTTTTATCCTTTGAACCTTGCCTAAAAAAGGCACTATAAGGGTGGCAATAGCTTTAGCCAGTAACCTGAATCCCAAGGGTGACAGGTGCAGACCATCTCTGGCAAAGCATCATGGTTTGTCGATCATGTCTTCCCAGGCAGACAAATACTGGATCCCCTTTGAATGACACCAGAAGCTTAGCCAATTGTTGAAGTCAGTCATTTTGTCCTTATACTGTGCTATCATTCTGGGTGAAGGCAGGATGCTACTCAGGGTGCACAGACCTGTTTGCTGATTTGTTAAGAAATAACACATACAAAAAAATAAATACTAGACTTATTAATCTGAAAAGTCAGAAAATAAAATGACATTATTTGTTGAGCTTTTCAGTTTAAGAGGCCTACAAGAACTATTTATACTTTCACATGTATAATACCTGAAGTTCTGATTATAGCTTCCTATTTTCAGCATATTATCATGGATGTTTTGATGCTGCTCTAAGTTCTCATTATCATCTCACATCTCTTCATGTACTCATGGCTCGCTACTTGTCCACCCAATGTAAATACCTAGCCATGTTCCTACACAAGCTTTAATGCTTCATATTTTATGGTATACTGTTTTATTTATATTCATATATGCTGACTCTGACTGGCACAGTCTAGCCTGTTGTAAAACAGCCATGTGCTTATGGGACATTCTCATAGTTGGTGACTATGTAAATAAGTGTTGAAGGAGACTGAAAATTAAAGTTTCTCGTGGGTTGTAGTATGAAATGCTTACATTAGTAAGACAATGATGCATGACAAAATGCTTGTAATTTAAGGGAAAATTGCGTATTCGTGCGGTTGTTTGTTTGTTAGAAAAGCAAGAGCTGTAGAATGCTTAGAAAACTGGAGTCTATTTGTATGCTGAACAAAAATTGATGTAAGTATACAAAATAAGTTATTAGATGTTTTCCCAACTGTATTTCTTTCATTTTAATATAAATGCTAATTTTTCTGTACAGTGCTTAGGATTAAGCAATTTAATAAACAGAATAACTTTTTCATATATGTTTTACTAGTAAACTAACTGGACACAAGTGTTCCTTTGTCCAGGTGACCTGGTAGCACTAAGCAAGTGAGCTCCTCAGAATCACACTGTAAGAAAACAGAGGTGGAAGGAATCAAACCATGTACTTTTGGCTACAGGAGGCATCTTACTAATAGCTCGGTACTTTGAGCCTCAGCACTAAGTGCCAGATAGCTAAGTGATTCATTGATTGATCTTGTAATATTTAGATTATCTCCACCATATGACAACATTTGTCTGAATTTGGATGAAGGTATTAGCAAGCCTAGATATAGATTTGTAGTAAAGAAAGCGCATCATGAACTTGTACACAATTAAGAAGATGATCTTTGGTACAACAGACTGACTCAAGTACATTCACAAAAGCTGGGGTGCCATTACCTCTTTGGAACTATGTTTAGAAACTATCCTTATTTTCAATACCTGAGAATATGGCCTGATCAGACAATAACTTTATCCAGTATCTGCTGATCCTGCAAGAGAAGATAATTGGTCATCTAAAGCTTTCCCAGATATTTATCAAATTTAGCCTTGAAGTCACAGCAGTTATCGAATAGTAAGGCCTGGTTCTTGTTTGTCTAGTACCTGCCTGGCTCTGTGATAGAGATGACCAAAGCCCTGACTGTGACCAAAATAACCCAAGCTTAATAAACAGCTCTTTTAGGTGGGGGTAAGAATGAGTAAACATTTTCTTGTCCATCCTGGGGGAGGGGGGCAGTTTGCCCCTATACAGCGCCGAAAACTACTGGAGAAATGTGCATAGTATGCAGTATTATGGTTGGGGTGGGGGTATGTCTTGTCCTCCACCAACCTGCATTTGCATATCAGTTTCCATTGGACATGAGTAGAAATGTGAATGTCCACAGGGAAAGGTGTAACAGGTCCTTATGTCAGCTGCAGGGGGAGGGGTTAGGTCAGGAAAAAAAATATATGTCTCATGGCTGCCTGGATGATGACCACACTATGAATGGTTCTCACCTCATAATGAGGAAGAAGTAGTTGGTAGTAGCAGTAGCTAGATTGTCAGCAGGCATGGGGAATAGAAGAAAGAATACAAAAAAATGCAGTGTGTCATCTGATTAGCTACCTAACAAAAAAAAAGGCTGAATTTATACTTGGAACATGGTTGTTCAAATTCAGCATTCCTGACTACATTCACCCACTCACTCCACACACAAACATACATGTACACACACACACACACACACACACACACACACACACACACACACACACACACACACACACACACACACACACTTTAGGAAGTATGCTCATAGTTGGAGGACTGCCTACCTTTAGGGTTACCACCTGTCCCACTTTGCGAGGGACAGTCCCTCTTTGGGCATTTGTGTCCTGACAAAAAAATTAAAAAATGCAAATGTCCTGAGATTTTAGGACAAAATTATTTCTTATATGTTATGTAATAGTTGCAGAAAACAGTTATTCTGTATCTAAAATACCTAAATGTTATAAGAAACAGAATAAGCAACTAAAATGCTACAAGAATAAGCTTTTATTTAGGCAAAAAAGTTAAGTTATATCCTTTGTACTGACCGTGGGTATGTGTCGGCCTGTAAAATCTGATGTTTGTACCAAAAATGTCCCACTTTGGCCATTTGAAAAAGTGGCAACTATACCTACCTTTGCTAACAGTGTCCTAATTTTAACAAGGTGATGGGGTCTTTCCTGTTAGATCCTGCCATCTAAGATTGTTTCATGCTGGAAGTTACAGTCTGGGTGAAGAGAAACTTAAAAACAGAAAAGTGTGCAACAAATGGTTGGTGAGACCTCAGTTCTATAACAATTCCCCCTGCCTCTGTGTATGATGTAACTAATTCTATAACTGGAAAGGCACTTAGTCTGACTTTCACTGGCTGGCTAGACAGATTACATAGGTAAGTAATGGTTTGCTTAAAACATACCTCAAACGGAATGAGGTTTGTGGAGATGCTTGCCTGTCTTATGTAATATAAACCTGGCACTATCCCAAAAATGCTGAAAAGAGAAGCTGTCTCATGCTGTATTTTCTGAAGTTGTATCTGACAGTAATTGCTTATGATTACTTATTGCATTTTAATGTGTGCGTTATTCACAAAGTCATTCTAGTGTGTGCTCACTGTATTGTGTATGAGTAATATAAATAGATCAAAACCTGTTATTCTAGCATACTCATATATTTTTTCTTTTCGTTCTTTTTTTTAATGCATTTTTGACTTGTGCGATTAACACAAGCTCTTGATGAAAAAAATCTGCCTGGATCAGCAAACTTACCTAGTTAACGCAAAACATGAATATATAAATAAACCAATTTCGTAATTAACAGAATCATGAGAATGTAAATAATGTACTTGTCACAGGTGCAATATGCACCTCCATTGCTTTTGCTAGTCTTTGTTTTTTTCCTCCACAGTGTTATTCCTTAGTGAGAACTTATTTTTATTTTTTCAATTTATTCATTTCTTAACCAAGCAAGTAAGCTGGTTATCATGGACCATTTTCAGTCACAACCTGATCCACAAAGTCAAGACTAAATGCAATATATGGGAACACTTTATAGCAACTAGCCAACCAGCATGTTTTTAGGAGGTTGAAGGATATGAGAGTATCCAGGAAAAATTACAGAAAAATGAGAAGAAAAGGCAAATGTCACAGAGACAGTGATCACAGATCAGGATTGAGCCCTTGGCTCTTGAGCTGTGAGGCTGACATCTTAGCCACTGAGCCTAATGTGCTGCCCAACTTACTTGACATTGCTTGCTGGATATTTTAATTAATTGATTCAAAAGCTACTGGGCGCACAGATCCAACAGATGATTGGAATGACAATACCAAAGATCCACTTATTGAAGGCAGCTTATGATATCCAACTTGTAATCCAGGGGCTTGGATTTCTGGACAAACAAAACAAAACTCAGATTTGGATGCAAACAAATCTGGCCCTCAGCTGACCATAATTAGCTTATCTACCCTCCCCTAGAGAAGGAATAAGGGAACTGGTACAGTTTTTAGTCTTCACTAATGGATGATCATTCCTACAGTTGCCTTATTCTACTGGAGAGGTGAGGCAGATAAGCTAACTACGGTCAGCTGTGGGTCAGATTTGTTTGTAACCAGATGATTGGAATGGTGAGCATGTTGTTCAGCCATCCTGGAGTGACCCTGAGTTCTGAGATAGTCAGGTGTTAACCTCCTTGTTCATCCATCCTAGAATTAGCCTCACTTCTGTGATAGTCAGGCTTTAACCTCCTTGTTCAGCCATCCTGGATTTACCCCAATGTTTGTGATAGTCATGTTTTAACCTCCTTGTTCAGCCATCCTGGAGTTACCCTGATTTCTGAGATAGTTAGGTTTTAACATCCTTGTGTAGTCATCCTGAAGATACCCTGAGTTCTGAGATAGTCAGGCTTTAACCTCCTTGTTCAGTCATCCTGAAGTTACCCTGAGTTCTGTGATAGTGCCTCTTCTGCTTATGCAGCTTAGTTGGGAGTACACAAGGAAGTATTACAACACTGCATGTAGAAGGCATTGGCCTTATTTGAGCTAACTCATGCTTGACCTTAGCCAAGACATTTCTAGAATGATGACATAGTTTCATAGTTTCATAGTTTGGTACTAGGCTATCTGCCCTGGGCATTTGGGCGGCACAGTGGTGCAGCGGTTAACGTTGTCACCTCACAGCAAGAGGTTCTCCGGTTCGATTCTCGGCTGGGGTACCTTCTGTGTGGAGTTTGCATGTTCTCCCTGTGTTCGCATGGGTTTCCTCCGGGTACTCCGGTTTCCTCCCACATTCCAAAGACATGCATCAGGAGCATTTCTCCCCGGGCCTCCGCTGAAAACAGGCTCTGTGGAACCTAGTCGGACATTCCCGGTCAACAAATGTTAAATAAAATAAATAAATAAAAATAAGCCTAGCCATAGTGATGTAGCTTTCGCCACTCCATGTAATGGTACAAAAGTGTACAGAATAGATTTAGAATACTGTGCCTCTGTCTAGTAGTGACACAGTGAAGACCCCTTTACATAATAGAATTAGTTTACTGTGCCTCTATCTAGTAGTGACACAGAGATGACCCCTGGGGTAAACCTACGATCTCCCATCTACTCGTCATGATTTCTCTTGAAGAGAGTCAGTGAGGGGCTCTGCCTAACATGAACTGGGATTCTGTTTCAGAGTATGGGAAGCCTCTGAGTTATGAATCTGACCCTCCAGCATGTCCTATTCATATTTGTGCTGAGGTTCAAATCTTTAGCTCTCGTGGTTCTGATGGATTTGGATTTTTTGAGGTGGAGCATGTCCATCAATTCCTGATTGGACATGGCCTTGTATATCAGGCACAGATCACCTCTGAGTAGGCGGGTGAGGTACATACCAAATGGGGCATTGTACTCAATCATGGGCCTGATAAGGGAGGAGTACAGGGGCACAATGACCTCCTTTGATCTGGATGTGAATCCCTTCATGATAAGGTGGGCAAGGTAGAAAGTCTTTCTAACCACTTTGGCAACATGGGTGTCAAATGAGAGGTCACTATCGACTTGGGTCCCCAAGTCTCTGATTACTTTTTCCGTACTCAGTGGGTTACCGCCTATGTGATCATTTGTGGGCACTTTGTTTTTCCCAAAGGGGATGACTATACATTTTTTGGCATTTAGTTTAAGGCCATGACTCCGGCACCAGTTGTCCGTTTCAGTGAGGCCTTTCTGTAGGATGTGTGTGTCAGCTGGTGTATCGACTATGGCGCCTAGTTTGCAGTCATCTGCGAACTTTGTCAGCCACAACCCACCCATGTTTGCTTTCACATCTGAGAAATAAATGCCGAACAAGAGGGGTCCCAGGATAGAGCCCTGTGGGACACCACTTGTCATTGGCTTTGAGTCTGACATGGCTCCAGCGATTGTGACTTTATGGGTTCTATCCTTTAGCCAGTTTGCCACCCATCTTCTGACATATGGATTTACATTTAAGCTGTTGAGCTTGTCTATGATGCCAGAGTGGGGTATTGTGTCGAAAGCTTTAGCCAAGTCCAGGTAGGCTGTATGGACTGATTTGCCCTCGTCAATGGCTCTAGTGACTGTTTTGAAAAAGTCAACCAGGTTTAAAAGGCAGGATCTGCCTTTTACAAAGCCGAACTGGGTGGGATCGAGTGTCTGTAAGTCCCCAATGTCTCTGTTTATTAGTTCCATAATGATTCTTTCCATAGCTTTGCAGACCAGGCTGGTTAAGCTTATGGTGTGGTAGTTACCAGGGTCAGTAGAGGTGCCTCCTTTGTGGAGTGGGACTACTGTTGCTGTACGCCAGTTTTCAGGTACATATCCTGTAGTAAGGCTAAGGTTAAATAGCATTTTTATTTGCGGGTTTAGCTCCTCTTGGAGTTCACGTAGCACGCAACCTGGGATACCGTCAGGTCCCATTGATGCTGTGTTTTTAGCTTTGCTGAGGGCGGTTCTCACCTGGACATCTGAGATGACAGGGAGGTTACATTCAGCTGGGATAAGTATTTCTTCTTTTGGGGGTGAGGGAGGGGTGAAATTTGCACTGAACCTGTCTGCCAGACTGTTGGCAATATCTGTGGGTTCAGTGTGTTTTTTGTCATTGAGAACTAATTCTGAACATATCTGAGGGTTTCTGCCCAGGTTTCTAACATAGCTGAAGAAGGCCTTGTGGTTATCTTTAGTGTCTATAGTGATTTTTCTCTCAAAGTTGGCCTTGGATATTTTTATGAGAGAATGTAGCTTTCTACTAATGCTGCTCAGAGATGCCTTCTCTTTATGGGATTTTGCTCTGTCGTGCAGTAGCTTCCTTCTTTTGTTATACAATTTGTTTATGGCTGGGGTCCACCAGACAGGATGCCTGCCTTGGTGGAGAGGGTCTTGGTTTTATTTGGGATTGCATGATCCATGCATTCTTGGAGATGTCCATAGAAAGCATTTGTGAAGGATTCTGCATTGTGGGATGTGGTTTCCACTGTCCCAGTGGGCTTAAAGGATACCATCTCAGTTTTATGAAGTGTAAAGTCGGCTTTTGAGAAGTTTTTCACTGTAGTCTTTTGTGTTGGGGGTGGAGGTGGGATATGTATATCCAGGGTGATTAGTTTGTGGTCAGATCTCACTAGTGAAGGGTATACTTCCGGTGTGGAGCATTTTGTCCCCATGTTTGTGATGATCAGGTCTAGTATATTATCTCCCCTTGTGGGAGAGGTGACTAGCTCTTCCATTGCGTTTGAATTTATGAATTCCAGGAACCTTTGGGCTAGGGTGTTTGGGCTAGAATAATGCACCCAGTCTATGTTAGGGTAGTTGAAGTCTCCCAATATGATGGTGTTTGGTGAGACATTCATATCCTCCAATGTCTTCAGGAAGGCTACGTGGGGTTCCTGAGATTGGGAGGGTGGTCTGTAACATGCTACCAGTTGTATAGCAGTTTTGCCTATAGTTAGTTACACCTGGATGGTCTCTGATGCTTCATGTGTTGCCACTAACCTGGAGGTGTGGGTGTCCTTGATGAATATGGACACTCCCCCTCCCTTTTTGGTTTGGCCCGAGTTTTGGGGCCGAAAAGCATGATACGAGGTATAGCCTGGTAGCGCTGGGGTGCTCTCAGGAGCCTTGAACCAGGTTTCAGTTACTGCACAGACATCGATGTCCTCCATACTGACGAGTGCTTCGAGAGCCTGCATCTTGAGATTTAGACTTCTGGCTTTGAGCAGCATTACCCTTAATTTTTTTCCATTTTTGTTTTCTAAGGAGGTGGGTTTGTCTTTTGAGCCTTGCCTAAAAAAGGCACTATGGGGGAGGCAAGACCCTTAGCCAATATCCAGAAGCCCAGTGGTGACAGATGCAAGCTGTCCCTTGCGAAGCAGAGTGGCTAGTCCAGCATGTCATCCCAAGCAGACAGACATTGGATCCCCCTAGAATGACACCAGTATTTGAGCCAATTATTAAAGCTGGTCATCTTGTCTTTGTATTGTGGCATCATTCTTGGTGAGGGCAAGATGCTGCTTAGGGTCAGGGTCATACCAGCCTGGGCTACATAATCAGAGAGCTCCTCTATGTCTCTTTTCATGTAGTCCAGGGAGGTACGTCTCAGGTCATTCACACCGGCATGGACAATGACGGAGTCATATTTGTACTTGCTTTGGAGTGACCTGAGTGCGTGTGTTATGTGGTGGATCCTAGCTCTCGATAAGCAGCTCACCATTACCCTCTCCTTGTTCAGCCTGGTAAGCGGAACGTCAGTTTGTCTGACTATAGAGTCACCTATTACTAGTGTATCAGGCATGGTGTTTGGCCTTAAGGGCTGTGATTGTTTGACACACTGATTTATTGAAATATGTGATGCATGTGTTATGTTTTGAGGTGGTGGATTTTTGGGTGTCTGCTTTGGGAGCCTCTGTTGTTTTGGTAAGATGTTCTTCATCTCACATTGCTGCAGTCCTAACACTTGGGTAGTCCGCTGTCCACGGTCGGCCCGAATATCAAAGTATAAGGCTGACGTCGGTCAGGGCGCATTTAACTGACGTCAGGACGTCAGGGTACAAATGCGCATGACCGGCGTCATATCCTCAGTCTTTTTTGCCGCATGGTCCGATGCAGAAGCAGCATTGCAAGTGCCGGTTGGCATTCTGAGATTTTTCTATTTAGAAGTTTCAGACCGAGTTCAAAGTTGGCTAAGTACCCCGTTGGGGAATATTTTTGTTTTTTCTTGCCTCAGTCATTTACGGATGTCAGAAAAAGTTAATAATTGTTTCTTGTGGGAAACAGATACCGCATAGAGATTATCATACTTTGTGTATTCCTTGCTTAGGGCCTGAGCACGACATTGTTGGCTGTCGCTCTTGTGCTAGATTTAATAAACGCACTATAAAGAGAAGGTTGGATTGTGCAAGGTTAGTCTTTGGGAAGCGGTGCAATTATAAAATGCCGTCGGATGCTCCGGCCGCTTCTCAAGAAGCGCAAGGACAAGACAGTTAAGCCCAGGCTAGAAGAACCGTCTGTGCCGGACGCCGGTTCTTTAGAGGTGTCGGTGGAGCCGGTGGCTCCGCCGGAGATTTCTTTGTGTTCACAGAGTGAAACTTTATTATTGCAAGATGTGGCCTCTCAGGAGGCAAGTCAGGCTGAGGGGGCTTCTCAGGTTACTCTACTCCCCTCCCTTCCTAAGGTGGTTAGGCCCTCTCCTTCTGTTACTAAGGCTTCTCCCAGGGGCAGGCCAGGCTTAGCTTCAGTTGGTGTTACCCCTAGCTCTTCAGGTACTATGCCCAAGAAGCATATGCTTAAAATGGCAGAAGATTTGATTACTTTGATTAGGGATTCTATGCCCCCTCCTGCTAAGAGACCTAGGGTGGAGCCTGAGCTGGGGGGTTTTGAGCAAGCTTCAGATGTTTCAGAGTCTTCGGCTGAAGACTTGCAGGAGTACTCTCCTTATTCTGATTTTGATGTGGATGATTCTACTCCTTCTGCTACTCCTCCTGAGGATTTTTCTTTTTCTGAAACTCTTCATTCCATGAGGGAGCATTTTAAGTGGGAAGGTCAGGACTTCTCTGATTCCAGGAAAAGGCTTAGGGAATTTCTGTTTTTACCCCAGCATAGGCCTTTGGCTATACCTCCTGTTTTGGATGTAGTAGAAGATGTTTTTACAGAGGCTTCTCTTAATCCTGACTCTTTGCCTCCTGCTCCTGTTAAGCCGGATAGGTATTACAGGGTGCCTGACGTTCACAAGTATCTTTTTAAAAGTCCTAGGGCAGACCCAGAAACTGTTAGCCAGGGGCCTAAGGGTGTTAAGGCTTCTGTTGTTAAGAATCCGGTTCCTACAGATAAGGAGGCTAGGGCCTTGGATAGATGGGGAAAGAAAGTTTATACTTCTTCCACTCTTGCTATAAGGGCTCTGAATTGCCAGTTTCACATGTTGAAATACCAAAACTATCTCCTTTCACAATTGAAGTCTAAGGTTGATGCTCTGGCAGTTGGTATTGATTGTAAAGAGTTGCAAGATTTAGTCCATGTTTCTGAACAGGTGGGTAAGCATTCTTTGCAATGTGGTTTTGATGCTGTACAGGCCTCGTCTAGGGTGGCTGCCACTGGGACTGTTGTTCAGGCACGCCTGGCTGAGGGATCAGAATTTGTCTGAACATGTTAAAACAAGGATTTTAGATGCTCCTTTACAATCTGATGTGTTGTTTGGGCCTCCTGTTGAGACAGTCTTAAAGAAAATGGAAGACAAGGCTAAGTCTATGCAGACTGTTAAAGATTTTTTGCAAGTCCAGCCTCCAAAGTTTAGTAGAAATTGGCCTACTAAGGGGTGGACGTATCCTTCTTATGATTCCCAGTCTAGGGGTAGATCTAGACGTGGTAAGGGCAGAGCTCAGGGCTCTTTCCGGCCTAGAACAGGGAGTTCTCCTGCACAGGCTTCGGGTGAGGGCAGGGGTCAGTCCTTTCGTAAACAGACCCAATGACCTACCTTTTCAGCTGCCAGAGCCTGCTCATCTGGCAGCACCTTTGGGAGGAAGGTTGGCACTCTTCAAAGAAAATTGGAGTTTAATTACCCAGGACAGATGGGTATTGGATATCATATGCCACGGCTACAGGTTTTATTTCCATACCTTGCCTCCTTTCAAAGGCATGCCAGACATTCCTCCTCAACAAAGAATAGAGGCTCACAGACAGGTTTCTCTGTTGCTCCAACTAGGGGCCATACAGCCGGTCCCTCTGCCAGAAAGGGGCCTAGGATTTTATTCTCGCCTGTTCCTAGTACCAAAGAAGGGGAACACGTGGAGACCAATTTTGGATTTATCTATCCTCAACACTTATCTGGACATTCCCAAGTTCAAAATGTTGACGTTGCAGCAGCTTTTACCTCTGCTGGGCAAAGATCATTGGATGGTAACTTTGGATCTCAAGGAGGCTTACCTTCATGTTCCTATCAGACTCAGTTGCAGAAAGTATCTGTGTTTTCGAGCTGGGACTTCTCACTATCAGTTCTCTGCATTGCCCTTTGGCTTATCTACTGCCCCAGAGTGTTCACGAAAGTTCTGGCTCCAGTGATAGCTTTCTTCAGACTAAAAGGAATACAGATCTATCCTTATTTGGACGACTGCCTAATTCTGGCTCAAGGAAAGGAAGAGCTTCTTCGTCATTTGGAGTATGTGATAGCAGTGCTAAGATGCCTAGGGTATTCTGTGAACGAAATAAAGTCCAGTCTAGTACCCTCTCAAGACATGTGCTTTCTGGGTGTGAGACTGAATACAGCAGCCCAGATGGCCTTTTTAACCCCGGACAAACAAAAGAGTCTATCCCTTTACTTCCATCAACTATCTCATCAGTCCGGGCTGACTGCAAGGACAGTCCTTCAAGCCTTAGGGTTCATGGCATCTTGTATTCTGGTGCTTCCCAATGCCAAACTGCATATGAGGAAGCTACAATGGTATCTCAAAAATGTATGGACACAGCACTGCCAGGATCTGGACACTGTCATTCCAATAATACCTTGCATTCAGAAGGAATTTTTGTGGTGAGCTCAGGAATGTCACCTAAACAAGGGACTCTCTGTGACCCGGCCAGAGGCAAGTCAGATTTTAACGACAGATGCCTCAGACAAAGCTTGGGGAGCTCATCTGAATGGAAAATGGATACAAAACAAGTGGCCTGTCAGACTACAACATCTACATATCAACATGAAGGAGATGTTAGCAGTCCAGTTTGCATTAATAGCTTTCAAGGAATTTCTTCTTCCAGGACAGGTGTTGATTCTAACAGACAACACAACTGTCATGTGGTACATCAACAAGCAAGGGGGAACGCATTCTTATCCTCTATGCCGGCAAACAATGATTTTGTGGGAGACTGCTCTCAGTTTACAGCTCAATCTTCAGGCAAGGTTTCTGCCAGGAGCACAGAACTCCTTAGCAGATGTGTTGAGCAGACAATTATGGATCCCCACGAGTGGAAATTGGATCCTCATGTATTTCAGAAATTGACAGTGTCATGGGGAACTCCAGACATAGATCTGTTCGCTTCTCCACTAAACCATCAGCTGCCAAAGTTTTGCACAAAAAGGTTTCATCCCACAGCTTGGAAAGTGGATGCTCTTTCTTTCAATTGGAGCAATCTTCATGTGTATGCCTTTCCATCTCTGCCTCTCCTCCCAAAGGTACTTCTGAAGGCCAGACAGGACAAGCCAAGGATGATTTTAATAGCTCCAGATTGGCCTCGACAGCACTGGTACCCATTACTGAGAAGTCTAGTACGGAAGCCTCCATGGCCTTTGCCTTCGATTCCACACCTGTTGTCACAGGAAGACAGCCATTTGCTCAATGTCAAACTTCACTCTCTTCACCTAACAGCCTGGCATATTCTGTTTTGAACCATAAAAGGTCTCAACTTCCACAACAAGTTTTGAATGTGATTTTGGAAGCTAGAAGGCCTAGTACAAGGAAAGTGTACGCAGATAAATGGAAGAGATTTTTATTTTGGAGTGCAGCAAAGGATTTTGATGTTTCTGAGCCTAATTTAAGTGTGGCTCTTCAATATCTTACTGAGTTACTGGACAAAGGTTTGTCCTTCTCTTCTATTAAAGTTCATGCTGCAGCAATTTCAGCTCACTATGATTGACCCGCCATTGTTTTCTCATCCTTTGTTCAAGCAATTTCTTAGCGGGGCAAAGAATATCAGACCCCCACGAAGAGCTCCTACTCCTGCTAGGGATCTCAATTTTGTGTTGGAGAAACTCACTCTACAACCTTTTGAGCCTGCAGCTACTGCTGAGTTGAAATATTTATCATGGAAGACTGCTTTTTTATTGGCCATTACCTCTGCAAGAAGGGTTTCTGAATTGCAGGCCCTTATGGCAGTTGAGCCTTTCTTGATTTTCCATAAGGATAGGGTATCATTACGTACTAATCCTTCCTTTATGCCTAAGGTGGTTTCTAGTGTGGCTTTAAACCAGACTATTCATTTGCCTACTTTTTATGCAAATCCCCAAAATAAAGGGGAAAAGATTTTGCACACTTTGGATGTACACAGGCAGTTGCGTTATTATTTGGACAGAACTAAAGGGTTCCGGCAGTCTCAGCAGTTTGTTTCTTTTGCTTTGAGTTCTCAGGGCAAGCCTGTGTCAAAACAAACTATTTCTAAGTGGATTGGGTTTTGCATTGCTTTCTGTTATTCCCATCATGGTAAGGAGGTTCCAGCTGGGATTAGGCCTCATTCCACTAGGGCTACTGCCACTTCCACAGCTTTTTTGAGGGGAGTGGCTACCAAGGATATTTTAGAGGCAGCTACTTGGAGTTCTGTGCATACCTTCTCTAGGCATTATCACCTGCCACTTTACTCTAAGTCCAGGGCTGGTTTTGCCACTGCGGTTTTGCAGGGCATTTTGGCAGCTCCTGCTTCCTTATAAGTTAGCCATCCTCCCTTATCTCTGCTTTGGGATTCTACCCAAGTGTTAGGACTGCAGCAATGTGAGATGAAGAACATAGTACAGTTTTGTACCTACCATAAATGTAGATGTTCGAAGATCCACATTGCTGCAGTCCAATTTACCCTCCCTCCTTACCCTCTGTACTTGGAGGTGGTTGTGTGGGTTGGGTTGTACATATTGTGTATATTATATCTATTGTACATATAGTTAGTGCAAGGGTGGTTGGTTATTTGTTTGCTGTCTTTTGGTTTTGACCTTTCTTTTTAAGGTCTTCTGACATCTGGGGCAAGAAAAGACTGAGGATATGACGCCGGTCATGCGCATTTGTACCCTGACGTCCTGACGTCAGTTAAATGCGCCCTGACCGACGTCAGCCTTATACTTTGATATTCGGGCCGACCGTGGACAGCGGACTACCCAAGTGTTAGGACTGCAGCAATGTGGATCTTCGAACATCTACATTTATGGTAGGTACAAAACTGTACTTTTTTTGTTAGAGCCTCCGAGTATGTCTTTGTGTTTTTATGTGTTTGGTTTGCAGTTGTGGTAGGTCTATGTGGGACTGGGTTTGGTGTGTGTGTGGTTACCTTCTCCTCCTGTCTGGTCTTGCCAGTCCTGAGTTGAGAAAGTTCAGCCTCCAGTTTGGCTATATAGTTGCATCTCTCACATGTATTTGTGTTTGTTGGGAGGAGGAGAGGTTTGTCTGTGTACATGAGACAATTGTAGCATTGTAGTGTATAGGAGCTAGCAAGTTAGGCTGGTGCACGGCAAGAGCACTTGTTAGACCCAAAATCAGAAAAAAGGCCAGCACCAAGGAAGGTTCAAAAGTAGTTTAATAAAACTGAAACTAGACCGGTTTCAGCAGCAAGGCTTTCATCAGTAGTATAGTCAGCAAAAAGCACTTAGTCATCATCTTATATAATGTTCTCTAAGGCATCTATATGACATCACTTCCTGATAAGTCAAAAATGCAAACAAGGCAAAAGTAATTGAAAAATACAATCAAGGCAAAAGTAATTGAAAAATACATAGTTCAGTAAACAAAAAAGTTTGCCTAAGTTGCATGCATATCTCCAGATTATAATGAAAAAATCCAAAGAGACACAGTATACTGGTATATCAATGATAATAAACAAACTTAATAAAAAACATACAATAAAGGGTAAATGCCCCAAAATTAAACCCGAAACAAAAGTCAGGTTATAAGAATTCTGGTGTTGAATACCAGCCACAGTATCCTAAAATGAGCTGAAATGCAAAAACCTAAGCAATGCAACCTGATAAGAAATAAGTACATATACGTAATGCAAGTGATGGTTAATTACAAATTATAATTTATCATTTAATCCAGGAGGGAAAAGCCCCCCAAGTTTAATGATCCACCTTTTTTCTTTGGTATTTAGGATATCATGCCAACCTGTTTTAAAAGATCGATTCCTATGATATGATCAATGATGGTGAATGTAAATTTGGCAGTGGGATGTTTGATAACATGTCTATATAGTGCATTAGTTAATCTTCTGTTTCTAATGTCACCAAGGTGTTCAGAGATCCTGACACGAAACTGTCTAGATGTTTGGCCAATATAAAATGCATGACATGTACATGTGGCAAGATAAATAATCCAGTCTGAACTGCAGTTACCAAAAACTGTATGTCGATATTTGTCCAGTGTTCCTACTAGTGAAAGAAGTAGTTTTGAAAATATAGTTACAAAAACTGCAATGTCCACATGGATAAATGCCTGAAAGTTTATCTCCAGTAAGTGTTCTATGAGTTGGAGTGTGATCCATGACCCTGGTTTTTTTATAGTGTGAAAATAGATTCCCTAAAGTTTTGCCTTTCCTATAGGAAAAATAACATCGTTCTCCCAAATAATCTTCCAACAATGGATGAGAATTCAATATATTCCAGTGAGTATTAATAATATTTACTAAATTGGCACTATTCCTGCCATAAGTGGTGACAAATCTACATACATCTGATTCCTCATTATGAGTTTTAGTATTGTATTGGAGAAGAGAATCCCTGGATTTAGCATTACTAAATTGGACTGCTGACTCAATAGTACGAGTGGAATAACCTCTGGATAAAAATCTCTTGGTTAGATCCATTTGATGACTCTGAAGATCATCCACTGAGGAACAAATCCTTTTCATCCGCACAAACTGTGATTTCGGTATGTTGCGAATAATATGTTTCGGATGAAAACTATCAGCATGTAGAAGGGTATTATATTGTGAGAATTTTCTGTGTACGGACGTTCTAAGAGTGTTATCCTCCTGTCGAATTAAATTGACATCCAAATAACTGATTGCACTCCTATTATATTCCACAGTGAATTCGATACCCCAGATGTTCCCATTCAAATGTTGAATAAATTCCTGGAGGTATTCCTCACCTCCTTTCCATATAAGCCAACAGTCGTCCAGGTATCTTCTCCATATATCAATCTCAGGTAGATATATGTTGTGCAAAGGGTCATATAAAATCATATCTTCCATGTAGCCCATAAAAGATCAGCATAGATGGGTGCAAAGGATGCACCCATAGCCATTCTGTAGTTGCCAATAGCAGTTTTGTTGGAAATAAAAACATTTTTAGTTAGAATGTGTTCAGCCATACACAACAATAAGGTGTTCATCCCTGGGGGGTATAAATTGGTTTTATTTAGCCAGTATTCCAAGGCATTAATACCAGCCCAATGAGGGATGCTGGTATAAAGCGAGGATACATCAAGGGTACACATAAGCCATTCAGGGTCCAATTGAGACTGGAGACTATCTGCAAAAATTCAGTCGTGTCCTTGATTCTTGCTCTAACACATGTTAACAGTGGTTTCAATTTTTCAGTTAGAAAAACAGACAAGGGTTCAGTGAGTGACCCAATGCCAGATACAATCGGTCTGCCTGGTGGCTGATCAATGGACTTATGAATCTTAGGAAGTAGATAGAGTTGTTGTTTCGTAGGATCCTTAACCGTCAAATGAGTTTTGGTTTTATCAGAGATAATTCCAGATTCTACAGCCTTTTCCAAAAATTCATTAATTTCCAAGGCAAAACCTGGAGTCGAATCAATCTCCATCTTCATGTAATGATGATGGTTGGAAAGTTGTCTAAGACCTTCATTCACATAATACTCAGTATCCATCACCACCACCGCACCCCCTTTTTCGGCAGAAATAATAACAATATCCGTATTGTTTCTGAGTTGTGTGAGTGCTATTTGTTCCTTCCTAGACATGTTATGCTTTATAGTGTCAACAGAACCCAAACTGAAGTGTATATCCTTTATAACCGCCTGCTGGAAAACAGCAACATGTTTATCCATGGGAGGGTTAAATGTAGATTTGTGAAATCTAAAATCAGATGATCTTTGAGCATTGTCAGTTTGATCTTGTTGTTGAAAAAATAATTTCAAGTTAATTTTCCTACAAAAATCCATTGTATCAGAAACCAAAATACTTTCATCAGTGAAAAACCAGGTATGAAACCAAGGCCTTTATTAAGAAGGGAATATTGATCATCAGTCAAAATATGACTTGAAATATTTAAAACATTAGTACATGAATGATTTACTTCACTATCGACATGAAGAGCTCTTCTAAGTTTTTGACCTCTGTGTTTCCTTCCTGCCCTGTGTTTTTTCCCCCTAAAGGGACCTCAGTCCTTCGACCCTTTTAGCATTTGGAGAATCACCAATATTAGGTGTCTCAGTATCAGTAGTCGAAGAATCCTCACCAGAGGTAATAAAGCTAGGCCCAGTCTTTTTTAAAATAGACCTTGGTCTTTTTTTTGCGTATAAATGAAGCATTCTTGGTACCATGAGCAAACCTCACACCCCTTTGTGAATCAAATTGTTTGCCCCTATCATAATCTTCCTTATCCCGGCAAATTTGTGCAATTTCTTTTCTTAAGGTTATTTTCCAAAATAGAGATTTCTTTAGATAATTTGCCAAGACAACCCTGAAAACTAGCCTCATGTTCAAACCATTTCAGGTTGTTACATGTTTTTTCTACTTCAATAATATTACTCTGTATTGTTCTCTCATAGAAAGAGGCCAAAATGTTAACTCTAATCATGGCAGCCTCCTGTTGTGCTTGTTGCCAATCTTTCAACAGAGTTTCATCCGGTGTGCCCACTAGTGGTTGGATTTTACATCTCAATCCTCTAGGGATATATTCTGTATTTGGTAAGCTTTAAACAATTTACTGTGCCAAATGTTTGTTCTAAGCATCTTAATTTGTTTACCTAATTGAAAGAATAAGTTTTCGCAACCATCAACTGGATCCATGATTACCAAATCCACCTTTTCTGTATGTTCAGTTCCTATGCCAAAAATTTTTAAGTCATCCTTGTCGGAGCATAAACCAGATAACAATTTACTGAGATCCATGACAATAAGTTGCAATGAACCGGAGGAAGAAGATATAAAAATAAAAATGAACCCTGAAAAGATTCTTTTATTCTTAAGGGTTGAATTGGCAAATCACGAATAAGTCCAAAACAGAAAATCACAATCAGAGTCACAAAGAAGTTGAAGCCAGAATAAATGGCAAATGTAACCCTATATATAGGGGAATAATTAACCCTAGCACCTAGGCAAAATGCTATACAGACCAAAAGTCAAAGGCCTGTAATGTCTAAAATGCAATGTTCTGAGTAATGCACAACCTACAGTTGTTCAGAGGTGGCTAAATCCATATGGAGTATACCAATATGTAATGAATTTAAGCCAGACACACTTATGCACCTTATTTAAATCAGATAACAATATTAAGAAATCAATAATTGTTCAATACAGTCCTCAGATGAAATTGTTATCAAAGGTATAAATGTACAGATGATTATTGTCAGCACTGTATACCCAGCAATTATTCTAAAAGAAGACCTGAGTGCAACACTGGGCAAACAAAACAAAAGCCCTCAAGATATGTGACCAATATTGACTCAAATGTAAAACAAAACATGAATCAGTAGGAACATAGGAATGAACAGATATAAGCAATAATATTGTATCAACCTAGTGTATATAACAATGGCTAGTTCATCATAATCAAATGAAATAAAATAAAATTATGCACATATTACAAAATGAGCACCCATACATGAAATGTCCTTGAAAAATAGCAATGTTGTATTGTGCTACAACAGTACTCAGAAATCCAGTATAAAAAGAAACGACTAGGCAAAATAATATGAAATATACACGTGTTATAAACTAAGAACACATACATGAAAAGTCCTGAAAAGATGGCACTGTTATATTGTGCTACAACAGTTCTCTAAAGTCCAGTGTTCAAGAAAAAACGACTTAACAACACCATCCAGACAGTTAAATGATTGTCACAGAAAATTTCTTCATTATGGTAAAACAATTACCAATGAAAATTAATCCAAAAATAGATGTCAAGAACAGTACCTGGAAAGATGAAGTTTGAAATGTATTAGGACCCTTAAAAGTTGTTCCAAACAATGTCCAAAAGGCCAAATCGATCCTCGAAGTCCTGATATGTCCAAAACAGTATGGAAACCACAATGATCTTGAAAACAAATCCCAATCCGAAGATGGTGGAAAAACACTTGCAACCACGTGTAAGCAAACGATAAACTCAACAGCGTTAATGCATCCAATATACTCACTTGTTAACTTAGATAAACATGATAATCCAACAAAACCAAAAAGGATGACCAAAAGTCAATCCTTTAAAAAGAAAGCGATGTAGATGCCATGAATCCGAAAATAACGATGTCCAGGATGAAAAATCCTAAGCAATCCACAAAAAAGATGACTACCTGAATGGTAGAACTCCCAAACGCCAACAGCCAGCACAAATGAAAATCAATGTAGTGTATAGGAGCTAGCAAGTTAGGCTGGTGCACGGCAAGAGCACTTGTTAGACCCAAAATCAGAAAAAAGCCAGCACCAAGGAAGGTTCAAAAGTAGTTTAATAAAACTGAAACTAGACCGGTTTCAGCAGCAAGGCTTTCATCAGTAGTATAGTCAGCAAAAAGCACTTAGTCATCATCTTATATAATGTTCTCTAAGGCATCTATATGACATCACTTCCTGATAAGTCAAAAATGCAAACAAGGCAAAAGTAATTGAAAAATACAATCAAGGCAAAAGTAATTGAAAAATACATAGTTCAGTAAACAAAAAAGTTTGCCTAAGTTGCATGCATATCTACAGATTATAATGAAAAAAACCAAAGAGACACAGTATACTGGTATATCAATGATAATAAACAAACTATAATAGACTCCAGGTTTTGCCTTGGAAATTAATGAATTTTTGGAAAAGGCTGTAGAATCTGGAATTATCTCTGATAAAACCAAAACTCATTTGACGGTTAAGGATCCTACGAAACAACAACTCTATCTACTTCCTAAGATTCATAAGTCCATTGATCAGCCACCAGGCAGACCGATTGTATCTGGCATTGGGTCACTCACTGAACCCTTGTCTGTTTTTCTAACTGAAAAATTGAAACCACTGTTAACATGTGTTAGAGCAAGAATCAAGGACACGACTGAATTTTTGCAGATAGTCTCCGAGTCTCAATTGGACCCTGAATGGCTTATGTGTACCCTTGATGTATCCTCGCTTTATACCAGCATCCCTCATTGGGGTATTAATGCCTTGGAATACTGGCTAAATAAAACCAATTTATACCCCCAGGGATGAACACCTTATTGTTGTGTATGGCTGAACACATTCTAACTAAAATGTTTTTATTTCCAACAAAACTGCTATTGGCAACTACAGAACGGCTATGGGTGCATCCTTTGCACCCATCTATGCTGATCTTTTATGGGCTACATGGAAGATATGATTTTATATGACCCTTTGCACAACATATATCTACCTGAGATTGATATATGGAGAAGATACCTGACGACTGTTGGCTTATATGGAAAGGAGGTGAGGAATACCTCCAGGAATTTATTCAACATTTGAATGGGAACATCTGGGGTATCGAATTCACTGTGGAATATAATAGGAGTGCAATCAGTTATTTGGATGTCAATTTAATTCGACAGGAGGATAACACTCTTAGAACGTCCGTACACAGAAAATTCTCACAATATAATACCCTTCTACATGCTGATAGTTTTCATCCGAAACATATTATTCGAACATACCAAATCACAGTCTGTCGGATGAAAAGGATTTGTTCCTCAGTGGATGATCTTCAGAGTCATCAAATGGATCTAACCAAGAGATTTTTGTCCAGAGGTTATTCCACTCGTACTATTGAGTCAGCAGTCCAATTTAGTAATGCTAAATCCAGGATTCTCTACTCCAATACAATACTAAAACTCATAATGAGGAATCAGATGTATGTAGATTTGTCACCACTTATGGCAGGAATAGTGCCAATTTAGTAAATATTATTAATACTCACTGGAATATATTGAATTCTCATCCATTGTTGGAAGATTATCTGGGAGAACGATGTTATTTTTCCTATAGGAAAGGCAAAACTTTAGGAATCTATTTTCACACTATAAAAAACCAGGGTCATGGATCACACTCCAACTCAAAGAACACTTACTGGAGATAAACTTTCAGGCATTTATCCATGTGGACATTGCAGTTTTGTAACTATATTTTCAAAACTACTTCTTTTACTAGTAGGAACACTGGACAAATATCGACATACAGTTTTTGGTAACTGCAGTTCAGACTGGATTATTTATCTTGCCACATGTACATGTCATGCATTTTATATTGGCCAAAGCGTCTAGACAGTTTCGTGTCAGGATCTCTGAACACCTTCGTGACATTAGAAACAGAATATTAACTAATGCACTATATAGACATGTTATCAAACATCCCACTGCCAAATTTACATTCACCATCATTGATCATATCATAGGAATCGATCTTTTAAAACAGGTTGGCATGATATCCTAAATACCGAAGAAAAAGGAGGATCATTAAACTTGGGGGCTTTTCCTCCTGGATTAAATGATAAATTATAATTTGTAATTAACCATCACTTGCATTACGTATATGTACTTATTTCTTATCAGGTTGCATTGCTTAGGTTTTGCATTTCAGCTCATTTTAGGATACTGTGGCTGGTATTCAACACCAGAATTCTTATAACCTGACTTTTGTTTCGGGTTTAATTTTGGGGCATTTACCCTTTATTGTATGTTTTTTATTAAGTTTGTTTATTATCATTGATATACCAGTATACTGTGTCTCTTTGGATTTTTCATTATAATCTGGAGATATGCATGCAACTTAGGCAAACTTTTTGTTTACTGAACTATGTATTTTTCAATTACTTTTGCCTTGATTGTATTTTTCAATTACTTTTGCCTTGTTTGCATTTTTGACTTATCAGGAAGTGATGTCATATAGATGCCTTAGAGAACATTATATAAGATGATGACTAAGTGCTTTTTGCTGACTATACTACTGATGAAAGCCTTGCTGCTGAAACCGGTCTAGTTTCAGTTTTATTAAACTACTTTTGAACCTTCCTTGGTGCTGGCCTTTTTTCTCATTTTGGGTCTAACAATTGTAGCATTGTCTCAAGATTCCCAGATTAACCAGCTGAACCGGAGAGGATGCCAGCAATCTACCACTCGACATGCTAGAATATTATAAGGGAGTGCTGTGCCTTTAAGGGAAGTGGGTACTCACAGGGAAGGTAGGTGGATGTAGTGCTTACTTTAGTTAGCGAGTGCTTACTTAGAAGAGAGGTTTTGAGAACAAGTGCTAGTCTTATAATAAAGTGGTTAGACTAGATTATTATAAGAGTAGAGCTTTCTTAAGGGAAAATTTGAAGAGCAGATTTGGCGGAGCCAGAAAAAGTTTAATCTTGTTTAACCGTTGCTATGCTTTAACTGCATAAAGCGTGCAAACGCGGATTTTAAACAGGGAACTTCAAAAGAGCTAGAAATGGTCCAAAACAACCAATTACTACAAGCTCTTGTGCTGAGGTCACTCCTTCAGGGACAGATAGGCTGCTCAAGGCTCCCCACTCCCACTGGTGAGCAAAGAAACTTCCTTCTATCCAAGTAAGGCAATGGACACCACAGGAACTACACCACAGCCCAGAATACAGCAAAGCTTGTATACTGGTCTAAACTAGTCGAGGAGAGGCAGGAAAACAGGAATATTTTTTTTGTTTTGTTAATGTAAAAGAGAAACTGGGAAAGACAATGAAGGAATGTGGTAGGAAGAATAAAATTGCATATGAAAGGAATTTCCATCTCCCAAGAACAGTGTAAGAGATTCCAGGCTTCAAAGTACAGAGAAGTGTCTGAAATTTTAGACCATGAGGATTCATCTACCTTGTGCCAGACTGTATCAGAGACTGAAGAATTTCAGGAATAATATTCAGGAAACCTCATGCCACTGTCAGTCTTCACAAGGCCAAGGTCACTTTGTCAACTTCAAAGTCAAAGAATATCCCTAAAAGTTAAGATGCTAGAGGGATTACGTCAAATTAGATGACATTTGATGTCAGCACATAATTAGTGTATATCTGCACATTTCAAGTATTTTAACATTTTATATCCCTTCAACCCTCCTTCCCTTCATCCTTGTTCAACTAGTTCTGTGTCATCATAAATGCCTCTGCAAATTATCTTTCCATTCACTCTTCTGGTAGGCCATTCCATGGGTCAGCAAGCCTGTCTGTGAATAGTTTTGCATATCCAGAGATTACCTGATTCCTACTACCTGCAGCCTATACTAATATTGCTCCTTGTACTTCTTATTCAAGGTGATCCCATCACCTCTCCCCAATATGATCTTTTGCACCCATGCCCATATCCTATCCTATCCTATCCTTTCCTCTTTGTCTCTTCAGATCTCTCTAGTCTAGTGAGAAGTGCACAAAAACATCTAGTCTCTGGTTATACCATTTCCTTCATATCGCATGCACCCTTCTGACTGTGTTCCACTGAACCACTTCTCACAACCTGACATCACCTTCCTGCCTCTAAGTAAGCTCTAAGTATGCTCTGACCAGGGCTCAGAATGGAAGTGTTTCTGGATTGCATCCTTGTGAGGATATTCCACACCATTTTCTTTGCTGTTGTCAAGGCCTCCTCACACTGGTCCTCTGAGATCATTTTCATGTTCTTTTACCACCAGTCACACTCCTCCAGCTCACACTTCACACCAGGATGCAATACTTTGCAATAGTCTGCAGTGAATTGTATCTGCCATCATTGCAGATCTTACTCTCTCTCCTCAGTTTTATCTGAAATGAACACACCGAAGAAGTATTGGATCCAGCACTATCCTAGCCAGTAACCTACCAGTCACGTCTTTTGCTACTGATATTCCTCTTACTACAACCATGTGTGTTCTATCCTTCATACTGTAGTCAGATTCCCCACTTTCAGTCCTACAATAAAGCCCTCTAGTTTTCCTGTCAGCTGCCTGTGGTGGAATGAGTCAAAGGCCTTGGTGATGTCCAAGTTGCCCAAATACCAGTACTCCATTGCCACATTCTCTTGTAAACCATCCTCAGGTTGATTCAGGTTTGTCTCACAGCTCTCTCTGGCCACAAATCCATGATGGCTGCTGTCCTATAGATTGCCATTCTCTAGGAAGGCAAACAGCCTTTCTCATAAAGGTCATGTCGTTACTTTTCTCTCACTGATGTTAGATTAACAAGTCTGTAGTTCCTCAGATGTTTCCATCTCTTCCAGCTGTGCAGAAATGAACTGCCCTGTTATCTTCCAGTCCTCATACACACTTCTTCAATGACCATTGATCTGTGCCAAGACACTGGCTAGCTTCCTGAGGACCCTTGGAGACAACCTATCTGGTCCTATGCATTATCTTTCCTTACGACAGCTAGCTCCTTCTCCACCTTTTCCTTCTATGTCCTTGTGCTGTCCATTTCTCTCATTCTTCTCTCCTTCCCTCACAGTCTGGCACCATTTTCCCTCCTCTTCATCTCCTACCCACCCATACTCAGTTTGGTGACATATGTACCCACCTTCCTACTTTGTGCCACATACCTAAACATATTTTGTTCTACTTCCTAACCGCATCCCAACTTCACTGGTCTGCACCTTTACCAGTCTCACTAACTTTGTTGTCCTTCTGCTTGTCTTCTTGTACTGTGCCTTCTCTGCCTCATTTACATGTTACCTTCTGCTCTTGTATGCCTTCTGTTTAGCATTAGTCATTAGTTCACATTTACACTCTTTCTGTTTTTTTTTCTTTGTCTTTTCCATAAAGCTTAGTCAAAAGCTCGGATTCATCCCTGACCCATTCCCACAACTTCTTCATTCTTTTATTTCTAGACCACTAACTTATCATTGACATTCTCTTCTCCCAGCTCAGCATAATCCAGCTTGTGAAATCGCACCATTATCTTTGCTTTTAGATTATTATTATTATTATTATTATTATTATTATTATTATTATTATTATTTTCTATAAAACTATACAGTGGGGTGATTACCATTGGCTAATAACAATTTTACTTGGACATCCTAGCCTCCTCCATTTTGATTGAACTATATTATTCCTGAAGTTCTACAGTCTCTGATACAGTCTGGCACAAGGTAGATGAATCCTCATGGTCTAAAATTTCAGACACTTCTCTGTACTTTGAAGCTTGGAATTTCTTACACTGTTCTTGGGAGATGGAAATTCCTTTCATATGCAATTTTATTCTTCCTACCACATTCCTTCATTGTCTTTCCTAGTTTCTCTTTTACATTCTTTCATGAATCTGTGAACAATTGCACTCCATCAGTCCACCAGCACCTTTCCCTTTCCTCTGTCTTAACTATCAGGATGTTTTCCATATGTTTTGACCCTCTCCATTTTCTCTTTCATGGGGTCACTTTTTTCCTCCAATATAATATTGCATTTGTTGCTGTCTCTTACATAGATTAATATTCCTCATTCATTTCTCCCTTCTCTGTCAACTGTGAAAAATCTGTATACTGGCATATACATGTCTTAACCCCACAAGTCACTGGCCTATGTTTCGGTGATATCAGCACATGCACCCACCCTTCCTTTATCTACCGGACTACCCAGACATGCTCAAAGTTTCCCCTGCTTGCTCCTGTGTTATGTTTTGATCCATTTTCTCCTTCTACCTAGGGACACCTAAGTACTTCTGCCTGCCTGCCCCCTTCAGATACTGTAATGCTGCTTTTTTTCACTGTAGCTCTCTGAGAGTTTCCCTTGTTTATTCCTCTCATATGTTTTGATCTAGTTTCTCCTGTTACGTAATATGCAAGCACCTCTGTGTCCCAAATTACTATTCAGTGTTCTTTCATCCTCTCCATCATAGCTTAAAGGTATAGTCACGGAATCATACATTTCCAGTCCAGCTTTCGGCACTGCTATCCCTTCTAGGCTAAGGTGAAGCCTGTCACAGTAGTTAAGAAAGGAGGTGATGGGACAAAACAGTGGTGTATAATTAATCTTCAGGAAAGTTTCCATAAACAGATCCTATTCCTGTGGAGGTTTGAAAATGTGGAGGGAAGAAAGTGATAAAGATCTGGAAAATGTTAATGGTATTTTAAAAGGAGAGGAAGCACCAACATCTTGGAAGAAAGCTGTGGTGGCTGTGTTACCTAAAGATAGCAAAATACCCTTCAGACCCATGTTCATATAGACCCATTTCAATTTTAAACCACAATTATAAAGTGTTTATGTCTTTACTAGATAAAAGAATGGCAAACGTATTGCTAAAATTGATAAATACCAAAACTGATAGATTTGGATCAGTGTAGTTTTGTGGCAGGGAGGCAAACATTTTGACAACAACATTCCCCTGTAATAACTGTAAATGTCGTGATGACATTGTAACCGACACTGAGTTTACACATCAAAATACAGGTAAGAAGTATATATTTAAACGCTTTGCTACCTGCAACACTACTGCCATTGTGTATATGGCATGTTGCAAGGTATGTATGGCATTCTGTATTGGGAAATGTATTAAAAAGCTAAAATGCATGATTGTTGAGCACAAGTCAGAGATACTCAGGGAGGTGAATAGTAATGCCTTAGGAAGATATATGAGAGAGAGAGAGGACCTAATCATAGATGCACTTTTAGAGCTATAGATGTGAAGTATAGAAATAAAAGGGGTGGTGATCTAAATAATGAATTAGAGTTAAGTGAATATTTTTGGATAACACTCTTACAAGCAGACCACTCATCTGGCTTCAACACAGCTGTTAGTGTGAAACCCAATTTAAGAAAGAGACAAAGGTTATTAAATTAATTGGTTTGTAGTTTTAGTACACACATACACACACACACACACACACACACACACACACACATATATATATATATATATATATTATATACATTTTTATGCATATATTTTTACTATTTGTATATATGCATAAATAGGTTTTATGCATATGCAAAAGTTTTTTATGCAGGTATTATTGTATTATGTTTCAGCTTTTTTTTTTTTAATTGGACTGTGTCATGTGATAGCAATTGAGTATTTAAAGGCCTGCTTGTAGTTCATGTGATACACACTGATGAAGGGAGATTCCCGAAAGCTTTGTGAGTCTGCTTTGGAATAAAGTGCTTTAACTTTAACTTCACCCTGCATTTCTAGGTTTTGGATTTTTTTGTTTGATTGACTTTTTGGTTTCCCTCAACCTGGTTTACCTACGTGCTGTTCCTGTTTTGTTTGTGGTTCCTTTTTAAGCCTAGCCATGCATCCCAAATCTCTGACAAGTTCTGATACCCTTGATAAGTGTAACCATGGGCCTGGGAGATGAACCATTTAAAGGTTACCTGTGTCCATTAGAGACATAGGCACCAAGCCAGGGATGAGTTTCTGGTTTCCCATCCAATTGTCCAAGTAGCACTTGAATTGGGTTATGGAGGAACTCTGCTTTACATGGATGTGAGCCTGTTCCATAGACGCAGTAGTCTCTGTGATGCATACCTATCACTCCAGCGGGTCCTATTTATATCACAGGCAAGGTTTAAGTATTTAGAATGGGTAATTCTGGTGCTGCTTGTTTTGTGGATATGCAGGAGGTCCATCAGAAGGGGGGGTGGTTCTGACAATGCCATGTATGCCAGAGATAGATCTCCCCTCAAAAGCCTGTAGGAGGCAGAATACAGGGATAGGGCCTTGAGGTGGTCTGCATAGGACATTTTACTTATGCCCTGTATTCTTTTAGTGAGGAACCTCTGTGGACATTCCAATTGTTGGATAGGCCTGGTTAGGTACATACCAAAGGGGGCATTGTACTCAATGACAGGTCTGATGAATGCTAAATGCAGTGTAACAATGACTTCCTTGGACTTAGATGCCATAGGTGTGTTTATACATTCTGCAACACAGAATGATTTTCTCATCACTGTAGACACATGGTGGTCAAAAGCTAGATTACTATCTATGTGTGTCACTAAGTCCCTGACCAATGGGCAACTCTAAGGGTTGTGTTGTCAGTATGATAGTTACCATAGATGGATGACTTCCCAAAGGATACTATTATAGCAATAACCCATGCCTGGGTGTGGGTAATGCTGGATTTACCCACGGTTGGCGTGGTTTGGTCCCGAGGGCGAAGCCCAAACAAAGACAACCGTGGGTAAATCCAGCATTACCCACACCCAGAAGTGGGTTATTGCTATTATACAATGACATTATTTAAGAAAAGAAATAATTACTTTTCTTAAATAATGGCATTGTATAATGCCTCTTTGCTGCCCTTCCGCAGCTGTCTGGTGTTCATGGCAGTTCTGATGTACTGCGCATGCCTCACGCAGTACATCAGAGCTGTGGGCAAAAGCAACGGAGAGCAAGATCTCTGTTAAAGCTTTACTGTCTCGCTATGTTAAATGGGTTTAACATAGCAAGACAGCTTTAAAATAAGCAACGGAGATCTCTGTTGCTTATTTTAAACTGTCTCGCTATGTTAAACTCATTTAACATAGCGAAAGGTTTAAAAGCAACGGAGATCGCAAGATCTCCGTTGCTTTACATAAGCTATGTTAAAGGAGTTTAACATAGCGAGACAGCTTTAAAAAAAGCAACGGAGCTCTGCGTTGCTTATTTTAAAGCTGTCTCACTATGTTAAACTCATTTAACATAGCGAGACAGGTTAAAAAAGAAAGCAACAGAGATCGCAAGATCTCCGTTGCTTTTTACACAATGTGTCGCTATGTTAAAGGAGTTTAACATAGCGAGACAGCTTTAAAAAAAGCAACGGAGATCTGCGTTGCTTTTTTTAAACCTGTGTCGCTATGTTAAACTCTTTTAAAATAGCGAGACAGTGTTTTATACTAACGGAAAAAGTCCGGGCGACCGGACCTTTTTCCGTTAGTATATTGAGGGATTTACAACGGGCACGCTGGTTGGGCTGGCCAATCAGCGTGCACGTTTTAGAGAAGGCATTGTATAATATGCATTTCTTGGCATTTAGTTATATTCCATGGCTCTGACACCAATTCTTTGTCTGTGTCAGCACCTCCTGGAGAACATTTGTGTTAGTGTGAAATTCAATGACAGCTCCTAATTTACAGTCATCTGCAGATTTAGTCAGACAGAGACCACTGACATTGGCCTTGACTTCTGAGAAGTAAATGCCAAAAAGTAGTGGTCCAAAGACTGATCCCCGAGGGACTCCACTCGTGACTGGTCTCTTTGTAGAGGCGGACTCCCCAATTCTAACTTCCTGGGTCCTGTCTGTGAGCCATTTGGCTATCCAAAGGGTAACATATGGGTTTATAACTAACCTCTTGAGTTTGTCAACAATGTGAGTGAAGTATTCTGTCAAATGCCTTGGGCAGGTCAAGGTAGGCAGTGTGAATGATATTGCCCTCATCCATTGCTTTGTGACCTTCTCAAAAAAATCCATCAGGTTGAGTAGGCATGATCTGCCCTTGATGAAACCAAACTGGGTTAGATCCAGTGTCTGGAGGTTTACTATATCTCTATTGATCATCTCCATGATATATGTAAAGCCATGGAAAGAATTAAGACTAGTGATACTTATAGGTCTGTAGTTTCCAGGGTCTGTAGATGGCCCACCTTTGTGCAAAGGGCTGACTGTTGCCTTTCCCCATTCATGAGGCATGAAGCCTGTTTGGAGGCTACAGTTAAATAGTAATTCAGAGGCCCTAATAGGTCATGTTTCATGCTATTTAGAAGGCATCCTCGGATATTGCCTGTGCCCATTGATGCAGTTCTCTTTGGTCTTAGAGAGAGCATTAAGGACCTGTTCCCTAGTGATTGTAGGGGGAGTTATATTTGATAATATTTCCTGAGGGAAGGTTGAAAGGAAGAGAGGGGTAAAGTTGGAGCTGAATTTATCAGCCAGTAGGTTTGCTATGTCTTCTGGCTCAGTATAGGTGGCTTCATTTACAATGAGCTCTGCACACAACTGTGTGTTGCCTTTGAGGTTGTGTACATAGCTAAAGAATGCTTTGTGATTGTCCTTGGCCTGGGAGGCCAAACGTACATCAAATGTGGCTTTGGTAGACATTATTTGTCCTCTGAATTGTTTGTTTAGTTTAATGAGAATGCTTTTATCCTGCTGGGTGCTGCACCTCCTAATTTTTGCCATGATTTTCTTCCTTCTGTTATACAGCTTATTCTTTTTTGTGGCTTGCAACAGTGTTGCTGGCCAGAAAATTGTGTAAAGCAACACGAATAGCAAACATGTTTACAGTAGAGCAAACTAGGTTAGTGGGATAGCACAAATTGCCACAATGATTACCAGTGTTTATCATACAGTAATGTACATGATCTAAACACAGTACAAGACAGTGTATATAGTGCAGAGTATTTTGAAATCCCATTCCAGCATTCTGTACAAAAGTTGTATAAATGGTCTTAAGGATAAACAGACTGCCGTTTAAAATAAATAGTCAGTGGAAGTGTGTATATTGAATAGAGACACACAGATGAAATGTAGGAATGAACACAGAGAAAGAAGACAGGTGAAACATTGTAATGTATAGCAAATGAGGGCACGTAAATGGCAGACAGTTGTAGCAGGAACACTAATCACATATCAACATGGTGCAGTATGGACTGCACAATGAAAATGTATATTATGTGACTGTCAGACAAAGTGACATCACAATGCAGAAGATGTCTTTGTGAGATAAACATTCTGACATGAACAAGAGAGAGTCCATCTATCAGGGATGTTATATACAACTGGGTCTATATTAGAACATCGAAGTTTCAAAACTTCGAATGTTCTAATATCGAACCCTATTCAGCGAAAGCTGAAAATATCGAAGCAACAAAAAAACAATTTTTTTCCTAGGAAAAAAATTTGGTTGTCCGTTTCTGTTGCTTTGGTATTTTCAGTGCTGTGGTGGAAAGTTATGGGTCAGGTTCAGATAAGTGTGCGATTGAGTGCGGGTTAGGGTAGTTAGGGTTAGGGTGCGGGTTAGGTATGTGTGCGATTGTGTGGACGTGAGGGTTAGGGCAGGTGAGGTGAGTTAGGGTTAGGGCATGGGTCAGGAAGTGTGCGATTGTGTGGACGTGAGGGTTAGGGTGGGGTATGAGAGTTAGGGTTAGGGCACGGGTGATGTGAGTGTGGGATAGTGACGGACCTTAGGGTTAGGGTTTGGGTTAAGGTAAGTGGATAGTTAGTGGTGTGTGTATAGTTTAGTGTAGGGTTAGGTGTAAGATTTTAGCTGTATGTGTGTGTATTGCTGTTTGTTTGGTGTGCTTGTGTTGTGTGTATGTGTTTTGGAACAGCAAATTTTTTCCCTAGGAAAAACATTTGCTGTTCTGTATGCTTGATGTTTTCAGCTTTCGCTGAATAGGGTTCAACATTAGAACATTCGAAGTTTTGAAACTTCGATGTTCTAATATAGACCCTATACAACTGAGGTTGGGTGCATATTGTGAAGATGTGCAAACTGATTTGCCTGAATATGAGTGTTATGACAGCAAAGGTCTCCAACAAGTGGGAAACAATTATAGGCTCATGGACAACAGTAAAAGAAGCACGCAAAATCATGGACAATATCAGAATAATATCACAGTAATCCCATGTCTCTGACACAACATATGCAATTGTGAGTGATCATAGATGGTTCTACGTGAACACGCTTGTACAACTATTATGACATGTCAGCAATCTATGAAGGTAATCAAGCACATTGTCCTGACACTGTAACATCTGCTGGAGGTGTTAGGAGGGACACTGACATACTTGTATGTGACACTACAGGCTAGTTGACTGGTGTTCGTTACATATATCTATCTATATAGCTCTCTCTCTCTCTCTATTCTGGTTAAAGGCTTATAGTGCCTGCATATTTAAACTGCTTCTTACTGAAATTGGTACACCTTGTTTGCTGTAGCATAGACTAGATCCAGGCCTGTTGAATCTAGCTTTGTTTGTATAACTTGAGCACTAATCCAGGCATTCTTTAAAGTATTCAATTGTATTTATTACTGCTTGGTAGTAACTTGATTAAAGTGTAGCTATCATTCTAAGTCTTTTGGATTAAGCACTCGGGCTTCAGACCAGTTGTTTTACATTAGGAAGGTTTGTGGCCTGCACTGTGGTGGCAGAACAGGTAGCTTACATCCTTCTAAGTTGGGAACTGCTGATTGAGGGCTCAGTGTCTGTTATTCTAAAAGTGTATTAATTCTGGTTTAAGCACTTGGGCTTCAGGCCAGTTATTTTACATTAAAAGAGTTCATGGTCTGCACTGTTGTGGGATGAGAGGCTGGACTCTGCCCTTCTGAGCTGGGAATTTCTGGTTAAAGGCTTATAGTGCCTGCATATTTGAACTGTTTCTTACTGAAATTGGTACACCTTGTTTGCTGTAGCATAGACTAGATCCAGGCCTGCTGAATCTAGCTTTGTTTGTATGCTTGTTGTTTGTTTGCTTGTTATTCCCCTGAAATGCTAATTCCACCTAAAACGCAGCTTTTCAGCACTTCTGTGGATCCTTAGTGATATCTGCATTGCTTACTTTACTTATTTCTTTGTTTCACTTGAAAGAAAGTTACTGTTTGTCATTTTTGCATTTAAGTTACCTGTAACACATTGCATTTAAGTTACCTGGCACTTGCTCACTAAAGCAATTATATAAGTCAGCACTAAAAAATTAAAAGCACTACACCCTCACAAACTCCCCTTGAGTACCTTGTTCCCCATTGGCCCTTTTTTCAATTATAAAGGAATTCCCAATACTATTCTAGCATGTCCAAAGGTCAGTTGTCAGTCTCCTCTCTGGTCCAGCTGGTGAATCTGGGAATCTTGAGGTAATGTTACAGCTGCCTCATGTACACAGACAACCCTCTCCTCCTCCCAACAAATTCCAACACATGTGAGAGATGCAACCATATAGCCATACTGGAGGCTAAGCTCTCTCAACTCAGTACTGGTGTAACCAGTCAGGAGGAGAAGGAAACCACACTCACTACAATTCCAGTCTCACATAGACCTACCACGACAGCAAACCAAACACATAAACACACAAAAACATACTCGGAGGCTCTAAATAAAAATCTGCCTAAGCAGCAGAGACCTCCAAAGCAGACACCCAAGCAACCGCTACCCCAAAACAAAACACGTGCAACACATAGCTCACAAAGCCAGTGTGCCAAACAGTCACAGCCCTTAAGGCTAAACAACACACCTGATACACTTGTAATAGGTGACTCTATCATCAGGCACACTGATGTCCCGCTCACCAGGCTGAACAAGGAGAAGGTCACGGTGAGCTGCCTGTCGAGTGCTAGGATCCGCCACATAACACAAGCACTCAGGTCATTCCAAGGCAAGTACAAATATGACTCAGTCATTGTCCATGCTGGTGTGAATGACCTGAGACGTACCTCCCTGGACTACATGAAAAGAGACATAGAGGAGCTCTCTGAGCATGTAGCCCAGGCCGGTATGACCCTGACCTTGAGTAGCATCTTACCCTCACCAAGAATGATGCCACAATATGAAGACAAGATGATCCATTTCAACAATTGGCTTAAGTATTGGTGTCATTCAAAGGGGATCCAATGCCTGTCAGCCTGGGATGACATGCTCGACAAGCCACGATGCTTCGCTAAGGACGGCTTGCACCTGTCACCCCTGAGCTTTTGGATATTGGCAAAGGCTCTTGCTACCCCTATAGTGCCTTTTTTAGGCAAGGCTCAAAAGACAAACCCACCTCCATAGGTATCACAAGGGATAAGAAACTAAGAGTAATGCTACTCAATGCCAGAAGTCTAAACCTCAAGATGCACGCACTCTAAACTCTCCTTAGCATGGAGAACATCGATATCTGTGCAGTAACAGAAACCTGGTTCAAGGCTCCTGAGAGCACCCCAGCACTACCAGGTTATATCTCATACCATGCTTTTCGCCCCAAAACTTGGACCAAACCACAAAAGGAGGGAGTATCAATATTCGTCAAAGATACCCACACCTCCAGGTTGGTGGCACAGCACGAAGCATCAGAGACTATCCATGTGCAACTAACAGTGGGTAAAACTGCCTTCCAGTTTATAGCCTGCTACAGACCACCCTCCCAAACCCAGGAACCCCACTCGGCCTTCCTGAGAACACTGGAAAATATGAAGGTCTCTCCAAACACCATTATATTGGGCGACTTCAACTACCCAAACATAGACTGGGAGCATTACTCTAGCTCCAACACCCTAGCCCAAAGGTTCCTAGAATTTATAAACTCAAATGCTATGGAACAACTTGTTACCACTCCCACAAGAGGGGAAAACCTACTGGACCTGATCATCACCAACATGGGGACTCTATGCTCCAGACCAGAAGTGTATCCCTCACTGGTAAGATCAGACCATAAACTAATCTCACTGGATATTCACATCCTGACTCCACCCCCTGCCCTGAAAACCACAGTGAAAAACTTCTCTAAAGCAAATTTCACACTCCTCAAAACCGAGGTGGAATCCTTCAAAGCCCCCGGGCCTGTGGAAAATATGGCCCAGACTGCAGAATCCTTTATAAACGCATTCTATGAACACCTTCAGGAATGCATGGATCTTGCAATCCCAAATAAAACCAAGACCCAATCCTCCAAAGGCAGACATCCTGTCTGGTGGACCCCAGCCATAAACAAACTATACAATAGAAGGAGGAAGCTACTACATGATAGAACAAAATCCCAAAAAGGGAAGGCATCTCTGATCAGTATTAGCAAAAAACTACGGGCACTCATAAAATCGTCTAAGGCCAGCTTTGAGAGGAAAAATTGCACAGGACACTAAGGATAATCACAAGGCTTTCTTTAGTTATGTTAGGAACCTGGGTGGGAATTCCCAGATAGGCTCAGAATTAGTCCAAAATGACAAAAAATACACCGAACCCACAGACATTGCCAACATCCTAGCTGACAGGTTCAGCGCAAACTTCTCCCCCCTCCCCACCAAAAGGGCAAATATGTATCCCAGCAGAGTGCTGCCCCCCTGACATCTCAGATGCTCAGGTAAGAGCCCTCTCCAAAGCAAAAAACACAGCATCAATGGGACCAGACGGTGTCCCAGGCTGCGTCCTACATGAACTCCAAGAAGAGCTAAACCCAAACATAAAACTACTGTTCAATCTCAGCCTTACTACAGGATATGTACCCAAAGAGTGGCGTACAGCAACAGTGGTCCCTCTCCACAAAGGTGGTGCCTCAACGGATCCTGGAAACTATCGCCCCATAAGCCTGACTAGCTTGGTCTGCAAAGCTATGGAAAGGATCATCATGGACCTCATAAATAAAGATATTGGGGACCTACAGACACTGGATCCTACCCAGTTCGGCTTTGTTAAGGGCCTGCCTCTTAAACCTGGTTGATTTCTTTGAAACAGTCACCAAGGCCATTGACGAGGGGAAGGTGGTCCACACAGCCTACCTGGACCTCGCAAAAGCCTTCAATACAATACCCCACTCGGGCATTATAGATAAGCTCACCAGCTTAAATATAAACCCCTATGTCACTAGATGGGTTGCAAACTGGCTCAAGGACAGAACCCACATGGTTAGAATTACTGGAGCCATGTCAGACTCCAAACCAGTTACAAGTGGCATCCCACAAGGCTCAGTCCTGGGACCTCTCTTGTTCGGTATATATTTCTCGGAGGTACAGGCCAACACGGAAGGACTGTGGCTGACCAAGTTCGCAGATGACTGCAAACTGGGCGCCATAATCGACTCTCCAGCCAACACAAGCATCCTCCAAAAGGGCCTCATAGAAACAAACAACTGGTTCCAGAGCCATGGCCTCAAGCTAAATGCCAAAAAGTGTATAGTCATCCCCTTTGGCAAAAACAAAGTGCCCACAAATTACCACATAGGTGGTAATCCATTAAGTACAGAAGAAGTAATTAGGGACCTGGGGACCCAAGTTGATAGCAATCTCTCATTTGACAACCACGTGGCCAAAGTGGTTAGAAGAACATTTTATATAGCCCACCTAATCATGAAGGGATTCACATCTAGATCAGGGGAAGTCATCGTGCCTCTTTACTCATCCCTCATCAGGCCCATAATTGAGTACAATGCCCCTTTTGGGACATACCTTACCAGACACCTGCAGCAACTGGAAAGACCCCAAAAGTACCTCACCAAGAGGATCAAAGGGCTCAAACAGATGCCATATGCTGCCCAGTTAAAGAAACTCCAGCTCTACTCAGTGGCATACCACTTGCACAGAGGCGATCTGTGCCTGACGTATAAAGCCATGTCCAACCCGGAATTAATGGACATGCTGCACCTCAGAAAATCCAAATCCCATCGAGCTACGCGCTCGAGAGACTTGAACCTCAGCACTGAAATAAATAGGACATGCTGGAGGGACAGATTCATAACCCAGAGGCTCCCTTCACTCTGGAATAAAATCCCAGTCCAGGTTAGGCAGAGTCCCTCATTGACTCTCTTCAAGAGGAATCTTGATGTGTGGATGGGAGATCATAAGTTTACCCCGGGTATCACTTCTGTGTCACTGTTAGACAGAGGCACAGTATACTAACCTCAAAAAAGGGCATAGCAAAATTAATTTAAAATGGGTGGCAAAAGCCAAACACACTCTGGCTAGGCTTATAAATGCCCTAGGGCAGATAGCCTAGTATGAACCTATGAACCTATGAAGAAACCATGTAGATTAAGGCATAAGCTGGACGTTTCAAATGAGAGGGCTGGCCAATTAATATTGACATCTCTCAATACTGTAGTTTCATTAGGTGAATATTGAGAAAGCCAGGAGAGAATATTTTTGAGAATGGTAATATTATCACTGGGGGTATGTAGAGAGCAGCTATGGTGATTATATTGTGGTCATTGATTTTACAGTTGGTGAGTAGTAGCTGGCGAGGGTGAGGGGGTGGGGATAACTAGGGGAGTAACAGATAGATGGTTAAAGATCAAGCTAGCTACTCCCCACCTTTTTTCTTAGGTCTATCCAGATATAGGATGTTTAGCTTGGGGAGTAGGAAGTCTTTGTCAGGAATATGGGGTTTTAGCCATGTTTCCGTAAGGGTAATGATATCTGGAGAATGATGGGACATCTAAGCATGGAATTCACTGACTTTGTTTATTATGCTTCTGATGTTCATGGAGTAGAGAGATGAGTGGTTTTGGGGGATGGTAACATGAGGAGAAGTTTGGTTCCTGGGTTCTAAGTTAGAGACAGGAGGGTTGTGGTGTCCAGGGTTGGGATGGATGTCTCCAGAAAGGAGCAGGATACTGAGAGTAGGAATACAATTGTGAGGAAAGGTAGCAATAGTATTTCATCTTTGTTTTGGGGAAGGTGTAGGAGAGTGGTGGAATTCTGATTTTGGGAAGAAAGGGTATTGTAGGAGAGGAAGATAGTGTTATCAGAAATGTGTGTAGGGGCTGTGGGGGGATGGGATGATAGATGGAGGTAGGAGAACAAGGCAGAGGTTTTAATTGTGAATGGTAGAAGGAGAGGTTATACAGGAGGGTTAGAATAGCGATAGAAAATAGGAATAGTATATTGTTTTGTAGGATAACATGATAAGTAAGGAATAAGGTGAAGCTGGGTAATGAGCAGGTTATTAGAATATAGGTAACTCTTTATATGTTGGGTACAATAATAGTCTACACATGGTCTGAGAGAGGTAAGGTGAGAATCTGGTGTAGTAAGGGTAGACTGAGAAGCTGTGATCTGTGAGAGGTGAGAAGAGAAATTAAGAGTGGTAAGGTAGATAGTGTTGGATACACACACTCTCTGCATGATTGTGGGTCATCTCTACAAACTACACCTTTATCTTTGTCAGGAGGTTATACCATTACAAATAATTGACAGAAGCATAAAGTTTAGCCTCACTATCTGTATATTCACATTCCTCATACTAAGGAAATCAGTTCCAAATAATTATCATTATCATTTAAACTTTGTACAAATTACTCTGATATTAATCTTTGAGATTCAAAAAGGCATAGCCCACTCTGATAACCTATACTTTGCAGGTTTTTGCAAGGTATTACCTCTGAATAATTCAAAGACTCCAGCAGTAGAAAGTCACCAGCCTGTAGTGCAGTGCTGTTACATCAGTCTTCCTGGTGAAGGCCACATGCAGCTGGCAGTCTTGGGTGTGGCTACTGAAAATTAGCCATGTGCTCTTCTCCAACAATTTCTCTGGCATGAGAATAGAGGTAGAGTATTTCAAAGAATAACTCTGCTGTACTATGTGCCAGTGTAGCGAAAAATGTAGTATATACCCATTCACTTCTATGTTAGGAGCGGGCTGTTAGTGCCACAGTGGGCTACAGTGGGTAGGTATTGTGAAGCAATGTGTGTGTGTGTGTGTGTGTGTGTGTGTGTGTGTGTGTGTGTGTGTGTGTGTGTGTGTGTGTGTGTGTGTGTGTGTGTGTGTGTGTGTGTGTGTGTGTGTGTGTGTGTGTGTGTGTGTGTGTGTGTGTGTGTGTGTGTGTGTGTGTGTGTGTGTGCGTGTGTCTTTGAAGATGCCTTTGCAACTTCATTGTGTTGAATAGTAATGGAAACACTAAAGAGGTTAGGTATAACAGTGCAGTGTTTAATTCAAAGATATGATAATGAGCTGCTAACTACATGCTGCTCATTATGACTTTATCATGCCTCTGAATTGCTCATTATCAGCATTGTACTATTTTTCTGAATCCAGGCCATTATCTTTAAAAAATAATTTAGTAGAGGCTTTAGCAGGACAGCTCATGACACTGGTTGGTAGGATGCAGCCCTATTAGAAAACAAAATAAAAAATGGTACTGTAGTTTTTACAAATAATAACTTACTTTCCCCTTTCTGTAGCTCAGAACTCTGCCCATGTGCATGGTATTAATAAAAAAAAAAAAAAAACAGAAGAAATTAGCTTACTCTGTTGTATTCCAAATACTCCACAAGGAAAATAAGAATAATGTACATTATCAACAGTCTTCTGCTCATATGCAAAAAGACGGAAACATTTTGCAAGAAAGAGTCTGCAAATATTGCCAAGTCAAGATGTGCCATGCTTATAGACTCCTACCCAAAAGACTGAATACTGTAATTAAATCAAAAAGTTGCTTCAACAAACTATTAGTTTAAGGGTGTGCACACGTATACAACCAACTTATTGTACATTTTTTATATTTTTTCCCCTCACAGGTTTGTTTGTTTTTCAATTGAATTGTACAGGTTATAGGTGACAATAAAGGTGGGAAAAGTTTTGAAATGATTTATTGTGGTCTCATTTTTTTATATCACAAAAACTTGGCATTTTAACAAGGGTGTGTAAACTTTTTACATCCACTATAACTTGGTCAAAAACAAAACGGCAACCAAAACATGTCGAACAATTATTATATCACCAACACAACACATTCACACTCGGTATACAAATAAAAGAAACTAGTTAGATTCTTAAATGCACTACTCAAAAAACAACCGGATTCAGCTCACTTTGGTCAGAATACTGGCAGTGTTACGGAACTTTAAAACGTACATTAGTGCTAACAGCAGGGTCAGGGCTAGGGTAAGTACACATTACTAAAGTGTGTGTGTGTGTGTGTGTGTGTGTGTGTGTGTGTGTGTGTGTGTGTGTGTGTGTGTGTGTGTGTGTGTGTGTGTGTGTGTGTGTGTGTGTGTGTGTGTGTGTGTGTGTGTGTGTGTGTCTGTGTTTAAGAAGAATTAATTGTGGTCAGTTGTTATTATTTTTATTTTATTACACTATGATATCTAAGGTAAACACAGTGAATACATGTGGCTTTAATTGCCAGGTACATGGTGAATGAAAGTGACTGACACTTCTAAAATTTGCTCAGGTTAAGCAGTCATTATTCTGGCGTGGCAAAACTAATGTGTATTTGCATGAAGTCAGCTGGAATACTGTACTGTGATTAACAAAATCAGGCATCTGAGTTATGCGCAGCCAATAACTTACCTGTAACTGATGGATATGTGGTTGTCTGAGATGAAAATGACTCTGTATGGGGAACAGGATGCTGTGTATCTGAAAGTAACAACTTGGCCATTACTTTTTTCACTTTCCATTAGAGTGAAACATCATCATCATCATTATACACTAAGTTGCATTCTGTTGCCATCTGGGCAGGATGTATTGATAACAACTAATCATTGGCACAGTGGCACAGACAGCATCATTGCCATCTCACATTGCTTGACTCTCTGGTTGAGTTTTGTGCTGTGATTCCTTATAAGTACTCCATGTCTATGTGTGTTTTATACAGGTGTTCTGGTTTCTGCCCCATACCAACAGCTGTATAATGTATGCCTGTGGTCATTTGTGCTTTTACTTTCACCCTAATCTAACACCATGAGGATAAATATAAGGTAACTATTTCTTTGTTTGGAGAGGTATGGATGCAGACACCATTTCTGGATGGGATTTATATCTCCTATTTATAAATGCAAGCATTTGTCTTCTTAGTTAATTGGGACAACGTTTTTTAGCCTAGAACATTAAGCTTTAGGCACAACCTATTTTTTCTTGAAAGAAAAAAAATAAAACTGAGTTTTCTTCCTTATTCATGGTTTTCTTGTCCAGGGCACCATTGTCAAAAAAAATCTCTAAGATGCACCTCAGAGTATTTAAAACCTATGAGTTCTGGAGGCTTAGCAGCTGCCAAACCCTTGGCCCAGTTCAGTCATCTCCTCCATGTTTATTACAGTGGAGTTTTGGGCAGTTATGGTGTATTAAAATTTCAGAAACCTTAGAAAACTTACTAAACTAAAGCTTAAATCAGACAACTAATCCTATTACCAACTGCTCCAAAACAAATAGTGCAGTCCAAAGCACTTTTGGTCCTCCAGTAGTAACCTCCTTTATCCTAATCCATTCAGCACACCCTTTCCCACAATAAGCAACAACAAAGACAGCATTGCTTCTAAATTAAATTCCCATTTTTTTTTTTTTACAAATTGTTCTCACCTTACTCACAGAGTACCCCCACCCACAATCCCATGAAAATGAAACTCAGACAGGTCAGTTTAGCTTCCAGTCTGTTCCAAAAGCAACTATAAAAATATATGTGCACTCTAAACTCAAGCACCTTAACAGCAGACAATTTACCTGTATACAAAATAGCAGTAAACAAAATAGGCAGCTGAAGAATTGAACCAGGCAAAGTTTAATAGATTGAGTGCTTTCATCCGCAAAATGGCTGGACTTCATCAGAATATAAAACAGACATAACAGTCAGCTTAAATACCCAGAAACCCCAAAAACCCAATAAATTCATTAACACATACAAATAACTGATGAATTAATTAATACAAGACATATAAAATGTAGTGAAAGGTATATGTGAACACTACCAGCTGATATACAAGATCAGGACATAAATAAAACCATATGTAAGGAGAAATTTATATTTAATCTCAGCCTTACCACAGGATCAACTGTTGTCCCACTCCACAAAGGCGGCACCTCTACGGACCCTGGTAATTACCGCCCCATAAGCTTAACAAGTCTAGTCTGCAAAGCTATGGAGAGGATCATAATGGAGCTCATAAACAAAGATATAGGGGCCCTGCAGACATTGGACCCGACCCAGTTTGGCTTTGTCAAGGGAAGATCATGCCTTTTGAACTTGGTCGACTTCTTCGAAACAGTCACCAAGGCCATTGATGAGGGAAAGGCAGTCCATACAGCCTACCTTGACCTTGCAAAAGCTTTTCGCACAATACCCCACTCGGGTATTGTAGAAAAACTTACCAGCTTAAATGTAAACCCATATGTCACAAGATGGGTTGCAAACTGGCTTAAGGACAGAACCCACAGGGTTAGAGTTGCTGGCGCTGTGTCAGACTCCAAGCCGGTCACAAGTGGTGTCCCACAGGGCTCGGTCCTTGGCCCCTATTGTTTGGCATCTACTTCTCAGAAATACAGGCCAACATAGGAGGACTTTGACAAAGTTTGCAGCGACTGCAAACTGGGCCATAGTGGAAAGTGCATCAGACATGGATATCCTTCAGAAGGGACTCACGGAAACAGATAGCTGGTGCCAGAGCCATGGCCTGAAGTTAAATGCCAAAAATGTATAGTCATACCCTTCGGGAAAAACAAGGTAACCCCAAGCTACCATATAGGTGGCAATCCACTAAGCACAGAAGAGGTTATCAGGGACCTGGGGACCCAGGTTGACAGTGGCCTTTCTTTTGACACTCACATTGCTAAAGTGGTTAGAAAGACCTTCTACATTGCCCACCTGATCATGAAGGGATTCACATCCAGATCTAGTGAGGTCATTGTTCCCCTGTACTCTTCACTTATCAGACCAATGATCGAGTACAATGCCCCATTCGGGATGTATCTCACCCAACATCTGCAATTGGAGAGACCCCAAAAGTTCCTCACCAAAAGGATGACTCCAAAATCTGTCATATGCTGCCAGATTGAAGAAACTCCAGCTCTATTCAGTCGCATACCGTCTGCTCAGAGGTGACATGTGCCTGACATACAAGGCCATGTCCAACCCGGAATTAATGGACATGCTCCACCTCAAAAAATCCAAATCCACCAAAACCACTAGAGCAAGCGACTTAAACCTTAGCACGGATATAAATAGGACATGATGGAGGGATAGATTTATCACTCAGAGACTCCCTATGCTGTGGAATAAAATCCCGGTCCATGTGAGGCAGAGCACCTCGCTGACTCTGTTCAAGAGAAATCTAGACCTGTGGATGGGAGATCGTAGGTTTACCCCGGGAATCATCTCTGTGTCACTGCTGGACAGAGGCACAACAAACTAATGGGCACAGTATTTTTTCATATAAAGCCAAAATTTGGGCTAGGCTTATAAATGCCTTAGGGCAGATAGCCTAGTATAAACCTATGAACCTATGAACCTAATAGCAGCAACAGAATGGGGACTTAAATGGCAAACATGGATTTGAGCTTCAGTAAGCTGGCAATCGAAATTACATCATTAAGACCCGGGAAATAAGCAGCATTACATTTAAGCTGCCATCTGAGCTCCAAAAAGTCAAGGAAGATGTCCTGGGGACCACCTCTAGGGTCCACCAGAACACTATCGATGACAGAAAATTTAAAGGAATGAGTTGGAAAATTCTTAAGGTGCCTATAAAAGGCACTACGTTCATCTTTTTTACCAATGTCATAATTATGTTGATAAATCCTGTACCTGAATTGCCTGATGGTTTTACCAATATAAAAACAACTACAACACTGGCATAGTGCAGCATAAATAATGCCCTTACTGTCACAATTAAATCTCTTTCTGTGCTTAATGTTGCCATACCCATGTACAAAACATTCCATACCCTCAAGGATGAATTTGCACTGTGAAGAGTGACCACATTTAAACATTTTCCCAGTGGAAGGAAGAGGAGAAACTCTTTCAATCATGGTTTTTAAACACGTCCTTTTGATACACAATCACAGGTTGTTCACCCAATTTGTTAAAAATATCCAAATCATACTTAAAAAATTCCCAACATTTTGTAATAATGTGTTTGATTTCCCTAAACTGTAAATTAAATGGTAAAATCATGGCCGTTCTGTATGAAACACTGGGAAAATTGGAACCTAGATCTATGGTGTTTTGGACTAAACGATTGCCCAAGAGAAGGGTATATAAACCACTCAGTCTCTTCCTCTTGACTTCCGTAAAGATTTCTGTTAGGAAATCTTGTGGATAACCCCTCCTCAAAAACATGTCCAATAACTTGCCACATTCATCAATAAATTGTTGTTCTTGACTGACCATTCTTGCCAATCTAACACACTGGCCCTTGACAATGGTCTTCTTTTGATGCATGGGGTGCCAGCTCTGAAAGTACAAATAGGAATTCTAATGAGTAGGCTTTCTATATAATGTGGAATCAAGCCTGTGTAATGCCCCTTTCTTGATCAAAGTAACATCAAGAAAGTTGATTTGGACAGTATCAACCAGCATATTAAAATGTAAAAATTCTGTGGAATTGTTAATAAATTCAAGAAATTCATCTAGCCTTTCCCTAGTGTCATGCCATAAAATAATAGTGTCATCAGTAAAATGCTTGTATAGACACCAGCTATCCTTGAATTCAGAGGTGAAAACAAAATTGTTTTCCCAAAAGGCCATGACGGTGTTGGCAAAAACAGGTGCACAATCAGCACCCATGGCAACACCATGGGTCTGCTTAAATAAATGGCCCTCAAACCTAATAAAATTGTTTTGTAAAACAATCTCCATCAAACTACTCAACACCAAAGATTTCTCATGCCCTAAACCAGAGTGCAAAACCAAGAACTGAAAAAAACAATCAATTCTGATCTCACATGTAATTCTCGAATACAAGTCCTTGACATCAATGCACACAAAAATGATATAATCTCTGTACATACTGTAATTGACATTAAAAGAAAATCCCATGAGTCTCTCAACAGAAAAAAATAATTTTTAAACATATTTTTGGTCTCATGATCAATATATTTTGCAATAAATATGTCTTAGAGCCCTTAGCATCTACAATTTGTCTCAAAGGGGTTCCTCAAGACATTTGTGGAACATAGGGAGTCCAAAAATAGTAGGTGTTCTGGGAAACTGGACTTTTAAATACTCCAACTCACCCAGAGAAATCTGATTGTTGAGAAAAAGATCCTCCAATGTCAAATCAATTCTATGGAGGGCACCATTCAACTCATTTAGAGATATTTCCTCATACAAATCAGAAAAAAAGGATGGAAAACATCTTGTTAATATAATCATTCGAGCTCATGGCTACCAAACCACCACACTTGTCTGGTTGCATGATTTGGACAGATGTGTCCCTTCTAATCTGTTGCAATAAATAGTGCTCATCAGAACTTAAATTAATTGGACAATTGGATGGAACGGTCATAATTCTCCTGATTTCATCCTCACAAAGTCTCTCAAAAACAAGAATAAAGGGATACAGTGGAGGGTTAAAGGTACTGGGTCTCTTGTTAATCTGTGTCCCTGAAATCTGATGCTCATTACCAAATAATATACTAAAATTAAGTTTCCTCAAGTACAATTTAAATTGAACAAGAACCTGATCTAGTTTGGCCTTTTGTGCTGGGACGAATGTCAGCCCCTTTTGAAAAAGGTTGGCCCAGTCCTCAGTTACATCCACATGACTGTAATTAAAAACTTTGAAATCACCCATTGCATTGTAAACAATTTTGACCCCAGAATCAGTGTTTAATTACATTGATACTGTCTTCATCCAGACCTCCCTTTCCCTATCCCCTTCCCTCTGTTCCAAGACTGGTGGGGATAAAGGTGGGTGACAAAGTCGGATGGAATCTGTTGGCCAAAATTCTGGTTGTTCTCCCCCCTCCAATTCATTAATCTCTCCGATCTCCTCAGTGGGGGCTGGTCTAAAGGGGTCATGTCACTGATATTGGTCTGAGCTACCCTGTCATCTGAAATGAAACCAACATCACTGTCTGTACTAATAACACCCCCCCCCCCCACCAACAGATTGAAAACAACTGGTGGTCTTGGATAGGCCATACCTTTATCATATTCCTATTTATCCCTAACACATTTCTTGACTTTTTTAGCATTTAAATCATGTAAACAACGATCAGTTTTGACAAAAATGGCTTTGTACTGTTCCGACTTGATGTCAAACGGCAAGTCACTTTTAATGGAACTGTCCAAAGTTTCAATAGATTTGAGCAAAGCAACCATTTGTTTTTCATATTGTCTGACGAGAGTCTGTAAAAGTTCACAACTCTGTTTATTAAATGATGCAATTAACTCACATTGCAAGTCTGAGTTATTTACAAGCCCAGCCGGATATTTTCACGAGCGAGGCCCTTTTGGTATTCTTTCTGCTTTTATGCTCTCACGCTGATAGTCACACTCCAATTGACACTTTCTGTATTTTAATACTATGTCCTGGAACAATTTAAGTTGTTTTTCCAGGTTGCCATAACTGTTTGGCTGGTTATCGAAAACCAGCTGCAAAGCAGAACCTTCTTTCTTTGAGCCAAGTAGTAAGACTGAAAATCCTTGATTCTGTCCCTGAATTGCTGGGACTGGCACCGGAAGAAGAAAAATCATTGATGGGTCCTGTTCCAATGTCGTCCTGTGTGATTGAGACTCCTGTACATTGCCCCAATGAAATCTCATCATCAGAGCTCTGCCCCGAGCCGAAAACAAGAGGCTGACTGTTGAGCCCAAGATTAAAGGGCTGTCCAAGGTGATTCGAACGACCAGAATCACTAACTTGCTAAGTAAGCTTGTGTACTAAGGCAGTCAGGTTACCGACCACCTCAGATAACAAATTTATCTTCTCCTCTATGCTGGTGCAAAACACAGGTACCTCTAAGACAAAGAAACCAACCAGGAAAAAAAATTACCTAACGATCAACCAGTAAACAAAATAGGCAGCTGAAGAACTGAACCAGGCAAAGTTTAACAGACTGAATGCTTTCATCCACCAAATGGCTGGACTTCATCAGAATATAAAACAGACACAACAGTCAGCTTAAATACCCAGAAACCCCAACAAACCAATAAATTAATTAACACATACAAACAACTGATGAATTAATTAATACAACACATATAAAATGTAGTGAAAGGTATATGTGAACACTACCAGCTGATATACAAGATCAGGACATAAATAAAACCATATGTAAGGAGAATAGCAGCAACAGAATGGGGACTTAAATGGCAAACATGGATTTGAGCTTCAGTAAGCTGGCAATCGAAATGACATCATTAAGACCCGGGAAACAAGCAGCATTACATTTAAGCTGCCATCTGAGCTCCAAAAATTCAAGGAAGATGTCCTGGGGACCACCTCTAGGGTCTATCTCAACACTATCGATGACAGAAAATTTAAAGAAATGAGTTGGAAAATTCTTAAGGTGTCTATAAAAGGCATTACGTTCATCTTTTTTACCAATGTCATAATTATGTTGTTAAATCCCGTACCTGAATTGCCTGATGGTTTTACCAATATAAAAACAACTACAACACTGGCATAGTGCAGCATAAATAATGCCCTTACTGTCACAATTAAATCTCTTTCTGTGCTTAATGTTGCCATACCCATGTACAAAACATTCCGTACCCTCAGGGATGAATTTGCACTGTGAACAGTGACCACATTTAAACATTTTCCCAGTGAAAAAAAGAGGCAAAACCCTTTCTATCATGGTTTTTGAACACATGTCCTTTTGATACACAATCACAGGTTGTTCACCCAGTTTGTTAAAAATATCCAAATCACACTTAAAAAACTCCCAAAATTTTGTAATAATGTGTTTGATTTCCATAAACTGTAAATTAAATGGTAAAATCATGGCCTTCCTGTATGAAACACTGACAGAATTGGAACCCAGATCCATGGTGTTTTGGACTAAAGAATTGCCCAAGAGGGAGGTATAAAAACCACTCAGTCTCTTTCTCTTGACTTCCATAAAGATTTCTGTTAGGAAATCTTGTGGATAACCCCTCCTCAAAAACATGTCTAATAACTTGCTACATTCATCAATAAATTGTTCTTGACTGACCATTCTTGCCAATCTAACACAGTGGCCCTTGACAATGGTCTTCTTTTGATGCATGGGGTGCCAGCTCTGAAAGTACAAATAGGAATTCTAATGAGTAGGCTTTCTATATAATGTGGAATCAAGCCTGTGTAATTCCCTATTCTTGACCAAAGTAACATCAAGAAAGTTGATTTAGACAGTATCAACCAGCATAGAAAAAAGTAAAAATTCTGTGGAATTGTTAATAAATTCAAGAAATTCATCTAGCCTTTCCCTAGTGTCATGCCAAAAAATAATAGTGTTATCAATAAAATGCTTGTATAGACACCAGCTATCCTTGAATTCAGAAGTGAAAACAAAATTGTTTTCCCAAAAGGCCATGACAGTGTTGACAAAAACAGGTGCACAATCAGCATCAATGGCAACACCATGGGTCTGCTTAAATAAATGGCCCTCAAAACTAATAAAATTGTTTTGCAAAACAATCTCCATCAAACTATTCAACACCAAAGATTTCTCATGCCCTAAACCAGAGTGCAAAACCAAGTACTGAAAAAAACAATCAATTCCGATCTCATGTGGAATGCTCAAATACAAGTCCTTGATATCCTTGATATCAATGCACACAAAAATGATATCATCTCTGTACATACTGTCATTGACATTAAAAGAAAATCCTATGAGTCTCTCAACAGAAAAGAATAATTTTTAAACATATTTTTGGTCTCATGATCAATATATTTTGCAATAAAAATGTCTTAGAGCCCTTAGCATCTACAATTTGTCTCAAAGGGGGTTCCTCAAGACATTTGTGGACCTTAGGGAGTCCAAAAATAGTAGGTGTTCTGGGAAATTGGACTTTCAAATACTCCAACTTACCCAGAGAAATCTGATTGTTGAGAAAAAGATTTGGGGAGATTTTTAAGTGTGATTTGGATATTTTTAACAAATTGGGTGAACAACCTGTGATTGTGTATCAAAAGGACGTGTTTAAAAACCATGATAGAAAGAGTTTCTCCTCTTTTTTCCACTGGGAAAATGTTTAAATGTGGTCACTCTTCACAGTGCAAATTCATCCTTGAGGGTACGGAATGTTTTGTACATGGGTATGGTAACATTAAGCACAGAAAGAGATTTAATTATGACAGTAAGGGCATTATTTATGCTGCACTATGCCAATGTTGTACCTGTTTTTATATTGGTAAAACCATCAGGCAATTCAGGTACAGGATTTATCAACATAATTATGACATTGGTAAAAAAGATGAACGTAATGCCTTTTATAGACACCTTAAGAATTTTCCAACTCATTTCTTTAAATTTTCTGTCATCGATAGTGTTGAGGTAGACCCTAGAGGTGGTCCCCAGGACATCTTCCTTGAATTTTTGGAGCTCAGATGGCAGCTTAAATGTAATGCTGCTTGTTTCCCGGGTCTTAATGATGTCATTTCGATTGCCAGCTTACTGAAGCTCAAATCCATGTTTGCCATTTAAGTCCCCATTCTGTTGCTGCTATTCTCCTTACATATGGTTTTATTTATGTCCTGATCTTGTATATCAGCTGGTAGTGTTCACATATACCTTTCACTACATTTTATATGTGTTGTATTAATTAATTCATCAGTTATTTGTATGTGTTAATTAATTTATTGGGTTTTTGGGGTTTCTGGGTATTTAAGCTGACTGTTGTGCGTGTTTTATATTCTGATGAAATCCAGCCATTTGGCGGATGAAAGCACTCAATCTATTAAACTTTGCCTGGTTCAATTCTTCAGTTGCCTATTTTGTTTACTGGTTGATCGTTAGGTGTTTTTTGTTCCTGTATACAAATAAGCAGAAAACACCCTTTCCTACCCTGTTTCTGTTCATATAAACTGTTGTCTCTCAGAAAGCTATGTCCCAGCCCACTGGGGCTACAGCTATCTTAATACCTTTATCAAAAATCCTGGAAAATGTACCCATTCATAAGTCTTAAAATACCTCATTAACAATAAACTCCTCTGCAATACCCAACATGTTCTCACCTCAAACATAGTTCCACAGTTGCACTTCTCAGTTTAACAAACACAGTAAACCACACAAGACATTTTGTCAGCTTAGCATCATCTATTTTCCTTGATCTAACAAAAGTATTTGACAGAGTCTCACAAAAAATCTATTCACAGGGCATTCATTCCTCAATCTCTTCCACTCAGCACTGTTATTGATCCATAACTATATCACAAACAGGCAGCAGGCTGTAGAATGGCTCCGATACTTATCACCCTTGTTGTTATTTTTTCAATGGATTCCTACAGGGTTCAATACCTGGTCCCCTCTTATTCAATATCTTTATAAACAAACTTCACATAGCCTCCAAACACACAACCATAAAACAGTATGCAGATGACTCCACCCACATCTGCTCAGCTTCACCTTTCTCAAAGCTTAATATCCTCAGCCAGGATTCCTTATCATCCATAGAAACATGATTAAGAAAGTCCTCACCTTCTTCTAAATGTTAAAAACAGAAAGAAAATTAATGCTTTTTAGCACAAAACATTTCTCAGACCAAAAATAATCCTTTAAAATCCTCTCCAACAATAACACCAAAATAGAAAGAGTACGTCAGTCAAAGTTACCGTGAGTCACAACAGATGAACACCTACAATTTGATCCACATATTCTCAAAACTAATAAAAATATCCAGAAACTTGGCTTATTATACAGAAGTAAACACAATCTTACCGACAGCATTAGAAAAACAATTGCATTAACCTACTTACTTACTTTTATCTCTCCTTTATGCCTCCACATCCTGTCTAACCTTCATAGCAACCCAAAATGAAATGAGACAGCTGTTACAGCAAAATTTCCAAATTTGCCAGCAGTCTACCTACAAAAGGCATCACTACATAGCCTTAAAACAACTATACTAACTAGACCTCCCACAAATATGTATTGCCCATAGCCTAATATACATATACACCAGAAACTTTCCAGCACTGCAATACACCAAAATTATTCTTCTCCAGCCATAGAACTATACTCTCAAAATAAACTACTTTTGGTACCACCAAATCTAATAATACTGCTGGTGACTCCCTTTACTCCTGCTTTGTCACCAAACTTTGGAATTCCCTACCGCTAGAAAAATCTAGCAAATTGAAAAACAAAAGGTTTTCAAAAATCAGCTTAAACAATACCTAAATAATTCTTAACTATGCTCCTGCTCAGCCCCAGGTTAATAACTTAATGGCAACCACCACAAAAATAAAACTTTAATTTACTACTACTTACTATTTCACTTCATCCTGATGCTACTATATGCAACCATCTGCCTCCTAACCTTCACTCTCTTTCAAAATACAAGCCTCTCTTTTATTATTTATCACTCTTAAAAGTTTATCAGTGTACTGCTATACTTCCGTCTCTCATTTAACCTTATTTGTCTGCTATACTTTTTCTCTTTCCACTCCAACTTGATGTCTGATAGATCAAAGTACCCATTGTTACTATTCACAAATATCTACTGCTGTATTGTACTGTAACTTATATTTATCCAATGTATTCCAATTTGGGCGCATCACAGTATTGCAGGATTTGAATTATGTTCATGTACTTTATTGAAAGTTTTTGTTTAATCCTATGTCTCTGCACTGCAATTGTTATCCTATGTTACTTTTATTCTATTTCTTCTTCATTCACTTCCATACTTTTGTCAATTTATCTCCATTGGCTTTCTCTCTAAATATGCCAAAAGCCTTCATACTGCAGTTCCTCTTTGTATTATACAAACTTACCTTTAATTTCTCTGTAAACTGGCTAGCATTTCTCGATTATATCATTGTCATATAACTTGCATCTACTCATAACTAACATATTCTTATTCCTAATTTGGTATAATTATTTAAACTGTATAAAGACTGTAAAATTATTATTCTTAAAATATTTTGTAATACTTTGGAGCTTTTCTCCCCGAGCCTCCAATGAAAATGGGCTCCTACCCAGTCAGATTTTCTTGGTAATCAAATGTCAGTAAATAAATAATAAATAGATAACAGGGTAGAGGAAAAAGCTCAATGTAAGATGAAGTGAGAATAAAACAAGAATGTAGTAATCTATCTGGATGGTGTGTTACCAGGATGAGGAAAGTGGGACAGGTACTGGGGCAGGAAGGGGACAGTTTCCAATGATGGGGGGAGCATGGTGTCTTTTATTAAGGACTCCATTTCACCTAAGGCTGGCTCTGTTGATTGCAGTCAAACATTTGAGATGTGCTTAGTCAACAAAGTGACTACAATGAGTGGGTACTGATACAGTCTGTGGATGAATGTGACCAATGTCCATCTGCTGTTTGATCATAGATAATGGTCATTGATCTGCTGTAATAGAGCGCCACCCCATTCTAATTAGTCCCTCCTATTCAGCTGCTTCCTGCAGCTCTCTCCCTTGCTTTCAAATCAACAGCCAGCACTGGGTCTTAGGTGTGTATATGGGTGTGTGTGTGAGTGCGCAATTATGCTGTATTTGTTGCTAAAAAATCTATAAGGAGTATTTGCATACTGAGGGCATCATGAACAGCATGTCAACTAAGTATCAAAAAATACTTGGGTAAAATCTTCTCAACCACTAATTTAAAAGGGCATCTATTGCTAATTTATTTTATAAATAGATTTTAAATTAAAATGTAATAAGTAGAAAAATGCTATGGCTCCCATTACATTTTAAATCCAATTAATCATAAAAATATCTTACAACAGCATACCATAGACTGCATACAAGAAATTCCCCACAAACAATGTCATAAATGTTTTAAAGATAAACCCCCAGATTCTCTATGCCCTGCATGGTGTACATGATTAGTGCAGGAGCTCTGACAGGCAATATGTCTGCCGTGCGATCCAGGAACAGCCTGAAGGGAAGTGCACAAGAGCTCCTGCACTAATCATGCAAGGACTAAGCCCTGGTATGCAAATCACCTCATTTGCAGGAGAAATTCATGCAAATGAGGTGATTTTGCAATCCAGGAAGCTTGCAATAGTCCGTGCAAGACTAGTGCTATCTGCAGAAATGTACCCGGTTAGTAACCGAGTACATTTCTGCAAAATCCAAAATGGAGCTATGACAGCTCCAAATAAAGGCTGCATGTCATTGAGGAAGCATGCCAATAGCCAAGTATAAGGCCATTGGCATTGCAAACTGTTTCAAAAATAAAAAAATCAACTTTTATTTTTTTTTTTAGCCGATCTCGGCTGTTTAAAAGTAGGGCAGCAGTGTGCAAATGAGATTGGCAGGAAAATAATCAAATAAACCTAAAATAAGCATTCTAACTAAATTCAGTATTCTGCCATGCAAGTCAATGGCAGGTAGAAGACAACCTGGCCAGTGAGTAATGGTTGCTAAGAGGAGAGGCTCAGTGTGAGACATGTAACTATGCATTAGCAGGCAATCCTATGCAAATGAGGGGAAGGATAGTGAATCCCAGTTTTCCCCAGCATGTGAGGCAGGTCCCAACAGTGTAAGAGTATGAATAGCTGGGTGCAAGACTAGGATATAGGTGACATCATGGGGGTGTGTGTCAGGCATACTGTAAGCAGATTGGAGCCCTGTGGCTTGGGATTGCTCCTAGCTTAGCACAGTCACCTAGTGGGGGATGCTGGATATGCACTGGAGCCGTGGCTGATGACACCCATCAGAAATGCACACACACCCGAACAAGAACGGCCATGCACACATGTCCCATACCACAGACAGCCATCAAACCAAACTGTGTAGCAGCCCAGTATATGTAGGATCATTCTGTGAGTGGCACATATGAGGATGGTGTAGAACAGATAGTCCATATACTGGAATATTATGCTAGCATACCATATGAGGCTGTGGCTGTGTTCACATTGGTTGTGGTTATGCCCTTTCACACAGGTGTATCTTACCCTGTGCTGTGACATGGATGTGGTGCCTGCTATATATGCAGGTACATGTGCATTCCCCCATAGGGGTTGTAGGCCAGTGTTGAGCCAGTCCGCCTGTAGCCTGCACAATGCATTGTTACATGCCTAGCAGCTTAGTGTACTTATCCAGTGAGATGTCATGTGCAGATACTTGCCAGATGTACTGCTGCCGTGCCTCCCTTAAAAGTAATGTATGACAAAGCAGTGGGATGCTGTACAGATGTATGTCAACATCTAGTGTGTAGTATGTGGTCATGGCACCCCTGTACCAGCAGTCATTATGTGTCAGGCCAGACAGTGGTGTGCGAATGCATAACCCCTGGTGGCAAACGTATACCAGTCATTATGTGTGATACCCATCTACATGGCTGTCTACATCCATATTGGCAGGTTTGTTACACATGTTGTGCACTAAGGGCTTATGTGTATACCTTTGGACTGTACAGGTTGTGTCAGAATTTCCACATATATTGGCCAATATCTATGCTGCAGTTGACAGGACCATTACATGCTAGCAGTGGTACATTACAATGATTTCCTAAGGATGGCTGTCAGTAGCCAATGGCACACATGTTAGAAGCAGATGTGACCTTCCACACACACCATGTCTGTAAAGACAATCCCAATGACAGTGGCAATAGTGTACTAATATTCCTGCTATACATACCTGACATCCCCTTGCACTATGACTTTGGGACTATAGGGGCTGGGGTAGGGCTACACTCCATGTCCACGACATATGGTGGAAATATATGTACATATACTTATCCAGATAGCCATATATATATATATATATATATATATATATATATATATATATATATATATGATTACACGTATAGTACTCCCGATTACCACTGTCATGGCAACCACCCACTATAAATCCCTGCATCATGTGGGCGTGGAACCTTTACATTTCCTTTGCGATGGACATCCTACCTGTATGTGGGCATCAGTGTTACCGACAGTAGGTAGCACTACCTCTTACAGGAGAGCATGCACACTCAGGGCAGCTACATATCCGTAGGACGTTCAGGAACTATAGACAGAGTGTGAGTAGAGTTGTGTTATGCTTTGCATAGCACTGGTGTTACACAGTGTGTGTGTACAAAAACTATACCTTGGAATGCAGTCTATCTGCATAGCTCTCAACTGTGCGCCTATCCTCTTGGTGGCCAGAGGTGTGCCTATCATGTTTTGTCTGTCCACCATACAGGTCTTGTGTCAGATATGTCACTGGCAGTGTGTGTGTGTTGAGTGCTATCAGTACATGGCTACATCCATTTTTGTTTCTGATCTGAATACCCTGATAAAGGGTATGAGGCAGACTATCCTATAACACCAGCAACCTGCTTAGTGTATGGCAACAGTTCTCCACATGTGTGCCTGTGTCCCAGCCTTTGTTCACCACCTACATATCAGGCTTTGCACATAAGACATGCTGTAGGCGGTTGTTCCATAGTGGGCTGTGAGTACATCACACTGCCATTGCTGCCAGCAGTCCACGTCTGTTGTATCTCCCACACATACGGTGGGGCTGGGTCCATATATGTGTGGGCATCACCGAAACAATACATGTGTGCTCTTATGCACTCCAGAGGCCAGTGTATGTAACAGTGGTATACGGCCCTGTATTAGTGAGTCAGGGGGAGCACCATAAATGACCTAGGCTGTTAAAATATGTGGGGGTATCAAGGGTGTGCTGCCTTAAGGTATCTGGATGTACAGTACTGTATACATCACCTATATTTACATTACTTACATATCCTGGGTTAATGCAAGCCTACCATCTCCTGCCATACAGACTGTTCTGTTTGTCAGTGTGCATGTGATAGCATCAGTTATGTTTTATTATGTAACAGTTACACCCATTTGATCACATGAAGTCTTTACCACCTACTTATGGTGTACAGAGTGTAGATAGAGGCTGTTGAACTATACACCTGCATTACATACTCTTGATCGTTTGGTATCCTCTGGCACAGTCTTTCCTCACTATTGTACAAATCGAAGGGCTTGGCCTGAACAGTAACAGTTGTGAACCTTTCCAGACTACTGTAGTAGTATAACTGTTACATAGTTGCATTCCTCTGTGTATATGGATTTCAGTGTCTGAACAGCTATATGACATGGCATATAGAACTGTTATAGTACACAATGAAAGGTATTACATTTCTGCAGACCTGTGTGTGGTGTTTTTCCTATGACCTCTCTGTGGGTATATGTAGCAGGCAACAAATGTCATTTGTATGGGTGGCCCATACAGGGTCCAGTTGTTCAGTTGTTAACTGTAGGCATAGTGGCTGTTCCATATTGTGTGCACCTTCTACATATGTATCGTACTGTACATATATCTGCATGTGTATGTGCAGTCACATGTATATACATATATATGCATACATATTTCTGCATATATGTATATATATATATATATATATATATATATATATATATATAAATATATATATACCTATATATATATATATATATATATATACACACACACACACACACACACACACACACACACACACACACATATATATATATATATATATATATATATATATATATATATATATATATATATACATAAACATATAACGGGCGGCACAGTGATGCAGCGGTTAACGTTGTCGCCTCACAGCAAGAGGTTCTCCGGTTCGATTCTTGGCTGGGGTGCCTTCTGTGTGGAGTTTGCATGTTCTCCCTGTGTTCGCGTGGGTTTCCTCCGGGTACTCCGGTTTCCTCCCACATTCCAAAGACATGCATCTGGAGCGTTTCTCCCCGGGCCTCCGTTGAAAACAGGCTCTGTGGAACCTAGTCGGACATTCCCGGTCAACAAATGTTAAATAAAAATAAAAATAAATAAAAAATAAAAATAAAAAATATATATATATATATATATATATATATATATATATATATATATATATATATATATATATATATATATATATATATATATATATATATATATCTGTATCTGCATATCTGTGTATCCGTATCCTGGGGATGTTGATGGCTTCCACAGTTTACATTTCCTATGGGAGGCAGACTGTACTGCATGATATATCACCAATACCAGCCTGACATCATACAGGTGGCATGTAGTAATGTTAACATCTCGTGCCCATGTCATGTCAGGTCCTGGTTATTAGTTCTGCAACACTTGATAGTGTATCGCAGGGTGGACGTGTATGGCTGTGGGGGGGAGGCCTATTTGCAGAAGATGTATAGTGTGTGGGGCCTCCCAACACCATTAACAGTACATGTGGACATATGTGTGTTTGTTACTCTGCCATTGTTATCTACAGAGGTATGGCCATATATACCAATATATAAATATATATCTGCTTACATATTAATAACTAAGTCCGTATATACCTACATAGATGTATATCTGCTTACACATATGTAACTTGCTGTGTATATGTATACATATAGGGTGTTGGCACATATATGTGTCGATGTAGGCATTTGCATGTATATATGCTCATATATATTTATATAAATGTATAGAGATTTAGAAATTTATATATATATATATATATATATATATATATATATATATATATATATATATATAGATATGTTGTGTCTGTTTATAGATTAATATATTTCCACACATACATTTAGATGATGGAATACATTCTCTGTACTGTTGCATTACTGGACTGGATGATATGTTTGTGATAACATCTGGATTATGCATATCTGACATGGCTTAGTGGTAAATCACTTTGTGTATGGTGTGCAGGGTCTTTGGTTCGAATCTTGCAGGAGCTGTTTGTTTTGTTGCTGGGCAGAACACGGCCTGTTAGATAAAGACAGCTTAAGGCAATTTTTACCAGTTATAAGCAGGTCTGTGTTGCGCTAAGCACTGCTTACACAGGTTAAGCAATATAGAAGCTAAATGAGTGTAAGAAACTGCAACCGGATGTTAGCAGTGCTTAGCTCCACGCAAACCCTTGCAAACCTGCTTACAACTTCTTTAAAGTGTCTTAATCACTCTGTATCCAATGGCCCATGTTCTGCCCAGCAACAAAATGAACTGTTCCTGCAAGGCTCGAAACCAGGACACTGCACACCACACACAAAGTGATTTACCACTAAGCCATGGCAGATATTCATAATCATGATGTTTTCACATACATATCATCCAGCCCAGGTATTCAACACTACGGGGAATGTATTCCACCATGTAGATTTATGTGTGTGTGTATATATTTATATTTAAATGGATATAACATATCTATATATGTAGATATAGATATATATATATATATATATATATATATATATATATATATATATATATATATATATATATATATATATATATATATATATATATATATATATATATCTTCTTCTTTCTGCTGCTCCCGTTAGGGGTCGCCACAGCAGATCAACTGTTTCCATTTCTTCTTGTCCTCTGCATCTTGCTCTGTCACACCAACCACCTGCATGTCCTCTCTCACCACATCCATAAACCTTATCTTAGGCCTTCCTCTTTTCCTGTTACCTGGCAGCTTCATCCTTAGCATCTTTTTCCCAATATACTCTGCATCCCTCCTCAGCACATGTCCAAACCAATGTAATCTTGCCTCTCTGGCTTTGTCTCCAAACCTTCCAACCTGGGCTGACCCTCTAATATACTTATTCCTAATCCTCTCCATCCTCATCACACCCAGTGCAAAAATCTTAACATCTTCAAATCTGCCACGTCAAGCTCTGACTCCTGCCTTTTGGTCAATGCCACTGTCTCCAACCCATATAACATAGCTGGTCTCACTACCCTCTTGTAGATCTTCCCTTTCACTCTTAGGTACTCGTCTGTCACAAATCACTCCTGACACTCTTCTCCACCCACTCCATCCTGCCTGTACTCTCTTCTTCACCTCTCTTCCACACTCACCATTACTCTGAACTGTTGATCCCAAGTATTTAAACTCATTCACCTTCGCCAGCTCTACTCCCTGCATCCCCACCATTCCTCTATCCTCCCTCTCATTCACACACATATATTCTGTCTTAGTCCTGTTGACCTTCATTCCTCTTCTCTCTAGAGCATATCTCCACCTCTCCAGGGTCTCCTCCACCTGTTCCATACTCTCACTACAGATCACAATGTCATCTGCAAACATCATTGTCCACAGGGGCTCCTGTCTGATCTTGTCTGTCAACCTGTCCATCACCATTGCAAATAAGAAAGGGCTCAGAGCTGATCCTTGATGTAATCTCACCTCCACCTTAAACGCATCCGTCACTCCCACCGCAGACCTCACCACTGTCACACTACCCTCGCACATATCCTGTACCACTCTTACATACTTCTCTGACACTCCCGACTTCCTCATACAATACCACAACTCCTCTCTAGGCACCCTGTCATATGCTTTCTCTAAATCCCCAAAGACACAATGCAACTCCTTCTGACCTTCTCTGTACTTCTCCATCAACACTCGCAGAGCAAACATCGCATCTGTAGTGCTCTTTTTTGGCATGAAATCATACTGCTGATCACTAATCATCACCTCCCTTCTTAACCTAGCTTCCAATACTCTTTCCCATAACTTCATGCTGTGACTGATCAGTTTAATCCCTCTATAGGTACTACAGCTCTGCACCCTTATTCTTAAAATCGGTACCAAAACACTTTTTCTCCATTCCTCAGGCATCCTCTCACTTTCCAAGATTTCATTAAACAATCTAGTTAAAAACTCCACTGTCATTTCACCTAAACACCTCCATGCTTCCACAGGTATGTCATCTGGACCAACAGCCTTTCTGTTCTTCATCCTCTTCATAGCTATCCTTACTTCCTCCTTGCTAATCCACTGCAGTTCATGATTCACTATCCGCACATCATTCAACCTTCTCTCCCTCTCATTCTCTTCATTCATCAACCCCTCAAAGTACTCTTTCCATCTGCTCAACACACTCTCCTCGCTTGTGAGTACGGTTCCTTCATTATCCTTTATCACCCTTACCTGCTGCACATCTTTACTAGCTCGGTCCCTCTGTCTAGCCAATCGGTACAGGTCCTTTTTTCCCTCCTTAGTGTCCAACCTTTTATGCAACTTTTCATACGCCTTATCCTTAGCCTTTGCCACCTCCCTCTTTGCCATGCACCTCATCTCCTTATACTCTTGTCTACTTTCTTCATCTCTTTGACAATCCCACTTCTTCTTTGCCAACCTCTTTCTCTGTATACTCTCCTGTACTTCTTCATTCCACCACCAGGTCTACTTGTCCTCCTTCCTCTTTCCAGATGTCACACCAAGCACCCTTCTAGCCATCTCTCTTACTAGCTCTGCTGTAGTTACCCAGCTATTCGGTAACTATTCACTGCCACCCAGTGCCTGTCTTAACTCTTCCCTGAACATCACCTCACAATTACCCTTTTTCAATTTACACCATTTGATCCTTGGTGCTGCCCTCACACTCATCCTCCTCTTCTTGATCACCAATGTCATCCTACAAACCACCATCCTATGCTGCCTAACTACACTTTCCCCTGCCACCACTTTACAGTCTCCAATCTCCTTCAGATTGGCCCTCCTACATAAGATATAATCCACCTATGGGCATCTTCCTCCACTCTTGTATGTCACCCTATGCTCCTCCCTCTTGTTAAAATACGTATTCATCACAGCCATGTCCATCCTTTTCGCAAAATCCACTACCATCTGACCTCCTGCATTCCTTTGCTTAACACCATACCTACCCATCACTTCCTCATCCCCTCTGTTCCCTTCACCAACATGCCCATTGAAATCTGCTCCAATCACCAGTCTCTCACCCTTGGGTACAGTCATCACCACTTATGCATATGCCAATATATGCATATATACATAGATACGCATACATCTATAGATATATATGTATACATCCATATGTCCACATATATACAGCAATATATACATATATATATATATATATATATATATATATATATATATATATATGTAAGTATATATATGGTTCACCTTTCAAAGGGAGAAAATCATGTCTGAAAGCTGGAAGGTCAAAACTAAGTTTTCAGCATTGCACAATCCTGGAATAAATGCATCGAATGTGCAATGAGCGAATGTCACTATGCATTCACTCATTGCAGATTCAGCATTTTGGGTGCTGATGGCACTATAGCCGGGATGGGGAAAATTTCTCTTTCCCCACTGTAGTGCGAACTAGGAGTTAGAATATCAAAGTATGGGGTTGTGGGGGGCACAGCCCCCCAGATGGGGGGTGTAGGGGTGCTTGCACCCTTGCATTATGATATGTATTCCAACTTATAGTTCGAAAATCAGCAAAGCTGCTTTTCGATTTGCTGAGTTTTGAACATCGGTGCAATTAGAAATGATGGATTCATCCTTTTGGTTCGCAAAAAGGGCCGTTCAGAGAAATGATTGTCTCCCTTTCAAAGGTAAACACATATATATCTATATAGGCATATATGGACATACATCTGTAGATGAAATTGGGAACATAACCAAAACATATATGTCCACATGCACCATTGATGGGCTTGAGAAACCCAAACAACATACGTCTGGCATGGATAGGTACCCCCCCCCCACAGCCAAACATGTCTGGCCTGCAATACACTACCAACCTTAGCAGATCCCATAACCAGGCCCCTACACAACAAGGGCAGTACATGTTAACAGTACTCCATCCTACCTGTAGGATGTCAGGCTGGCATTACTAACATATCATGCAGTACAGTTAAGTGAAGTGTCATGCTTGGGGGAACCCCCTGGGCAGGCACAGTAATTAGCTGGGATACCTTATACGATCCGACTGGCCTACATCTGACAATGGATTCACCAATGTTGGCAAAGACAACCACAAATCCACCATGTCAGCTGGGAACTACCACCCAGTAGCCTGATCAGCCTGGTCTGCAGGGACATGGGGCATATCAACAATGAACCCATGGCCAATGTCACTGGTAATCTTAACACCTGGGACCCCGCCAATTTTGGACTTGTCAAAGGCAGAGAATACAACCTGAACCTGGTATACCTCCTCAACACAATCATGACAGGTGTAGATGAGGGTTAGGAGGTGCAAACAACCTATGTAGATCATAGCAGGCTTTTGTACACCATCCCACATGTAGGAATGTGTGTAGATGTTAAGGAATCTACCTCCATTCACAGAATATGTTTCCCCCAGGACTGCTTGGCAAATGCCAACATTCCAGAGGTGTCATCGCATGGACATACAGTCCTTCACAAGTCATAGATGTGTTAATGCCCTCCTCCACACTGTAGAGGTGTGCAGTAATACTGGGGTTGCTATAACTCACTGGGTGTGGCTGTTGTGGACACATCCACCATCATTGCAGTTACTGTTGTGTCTATTCCCCCTACATAGCTGTCTGTAATACTGTACAGTGTATGTTATCAGGCTGGTTAGTTGTTGTTTACACCATTCACAGTAGTAGAGCACCTCACACTCTTATAAGGGCAGGTTTATGCCACCGGTATTGTCACACCCATGTTACTGAGGTGTGGATTGCAGTAGAGTGGGGAAAGGGATATACACCCTGCTGTTAGCATGTTCTATGTAATCCAAATAGCAGCCTGCATGTATACCAATGTGTTGTTGTGCCTATCCTGTCTTGGTGGGATTACATGAGCAACATATGTGTTACCTGCACTGGGACATACCTCCATGTGTACAGTCTTGTATCTGTACTGCATCCAAACCAAAGGCTCTGTGTGTTGTACCCAGCCATGTCATGTGTACCACCCACTACACTTACTGGTGTCCACTGTAGAAGGCCTGCTGACACCACTACACCCAACAGCCATGTGGCACATGGACAACCACAACACAATCAGAATAGATAATGGTGAAAATGATACAACATTGTTAATTACAGCTATAATGCATCATGGCTGCACAGCTACACCTTCCAGGATATTAGCATTTGACTTTACTGCTGACAACATGCTACACAGCAATCCATTGCTACACTGTTGTACAGTCACCCTGTCCATCAGCACCATGTTAGCCTGTCCCTGCATCGATGTTATGTATGACAGGATTTGGCACAGGCATCATCATATGCACAGGGTGTGTTGTTGGTTTGCCAGAGGCCTAGGTTGAGCCATACAACTTACAATGTGTGTGTGTGTGTGTGTGTGTGTGTGTGTGTGTGTGTGTGTGTGTGTGTGTGTGTGTGTGTGTGTGTGTGTGTGTGTGTGTGTGTGTGTGTGTGTGTGTGTGTGTGTGTGGGCTGAGTAGTGTTATAGGCCAATGGTGATGTGTGTGCAGGTATGTGGTTGCCCTAGATTTGTTGTTTATGTGTGTGTGTCTGCATGCACACAGTTCCACCATGTGGCTGCCCTATATGGGGATTTGTGAGCCAGCTGCAGACTGTACCTGGCAGGTTTGCAGTTCACCATCTCCGGCCCTGGACACAGGACCTGTGCCTGGCAGGGGTTCCACAGGCAGTATCAGGTATAAAGCCAGATTGGGTACTGTTCCCTGAGGTTGACAAATGTCCACTGGATCTAGGTCCCTCCTGGGACTGGCCAGGGCCACATGCATGTGGTCTGCTATGATGGTCTGCGGACAGCCCCCACACAATGCTGTGGCTGGTACTGCCACTACAGGAGCGGCTGTGACTGGTGGGACATCCACAGTGACCTCCAGCTGCTGATTTTGCTGGCATACATCCACGTGGCCATCGCAACTGTCCCACCCTGTCCTGATGCATGTACATGACATTGTTGATGACATCCAATGTCTCGCCCCACCATCTATCCATGACCTTGGTGTAATTATGAATGGCACTTGCTAGGACATGAATGCTGTCATTTACAGAGGTGTGATGATCCCTCTGCACCTTAGACCCTCCCTGGTGTACCATTCCATTCATGCCTGTGCCTCCATGACAGCTTGGAACATGCGTGTGGTAGATATAGATGTGGCACAACTGCCAGGGGCATGATGACCAGCAGTGCTCCGGCGAGCACCCCTGAACATCTGCCTATGTGGTACCCCACCAAACATCTGGCTATGGCTGCTGTGTCCTGACACACTTGCCATAGATACCACACTGTCCTGGCCAATGCCAGCCATAGACTGTCCCTCATCTAAGGCCAATGGTGATGTGGTATGTAGAGGCAGTGTGACTGAGTGCATGGATGGGGCGGATACTTGTGGGATGTCAATTGGCGGCCCAGCAGCAGCCCCTGATGATCCTGCCTGTGCCTCAACACACCTATCCTCATGATCACTGTCTGTATCAGTGACATTAGATTCCCTGCCGGAGGGACCCAGCCCCACCTCGCCACCTGTGAGGGGAAAACAGGGAACAGACTGTAAGATCTGTACATCACCACTAAACAGTACATACACACACACACACGTGCAGATATGGCCACACAAACAGACATACACACATGAAGTCAACATACATGACAACCCATACACTCCACCAGACAGCACCTACAGACAACTCCAGCACCCCCATAACACACACAATAGCAGTTGATGGTGCAGTAAAGTATCACACACAAACCTGTAATTACACACATGTCGGCATGCAGGACATGTGGTGCTCAACAGCATGCAGTGCAACTGTAGTCAATCCCCGTTACCAACATTATACATGGCTGTGATGCATGGCTTCTGTTATTAGGTGATGTCTATCCCCCTGGAACACACTGCACCCATGTCCACAGCATTGCTGTGCATTTGTTGAGCACCCTGGCATGTACTGTGCACCATACCTCATAGGTGTACACACCATTGAGGATGTGTATCTGTGTGTCAGTTATGCTTCCTCTGCTGCTCACAGCCTCTGTGTGTTTCTGGAATATATGTGGACAAATGTGTTTTGTGAATGCCTGATGTGTATTCACAAATGTCATCATCAGTGGTGCATGTATGAATGATAGAATACCATTAGACTGACCACAGACACAATGTACTGTGCCTATGGTGAGTGTAGAGACCATTATTCACATGGCACTCTCTTCCATGACATGCCATGGCACAACAATACTGCATATGGCAACACTACACATTCCTGATATGTGACATATGACCTAGGCAGTCAATTGCATTACAAGCCATATGTGTCAGTTGTGCTGATTGGGATGCATACCATTTGTGGGTGCATATGTGTGCACACACATATCATGATGGTGTGTAGCAATAACTGCTATGTGTACTACTGTGGTCACAATACCTGGCAGAGGTATAGTAGCATGGGCCATCATCATGAGCCAGTAGTTGGTCAGTCAGGCCTGCAAATGTTCCCCAAACCTGCATGTTTGCATGCTAAACACAGGCACAGCCCTTGGATGTCATACAGTACCATCACTAGTGCCGTGGAGTCAGAGTTATGTCTGCCACACTTCATGACCTTGACTGTGTGCAAATACAGTCATTCTCAGTGGATTTGTCTCTCCCCTCCAGTGCACTGTTGTGTTTCAGGATGACACACCCTCACCACCTCCTGCTGCATTGCAAATGCTCGACATCTGTAGCCTACACATATGTGTCATACTGCAGTATCCCAAACTAGGAACACCATGTGTACTGGCATATTCACTGCCAATGCAGGGCAAACATGCAGGTGTACAGTGGCACCAACATTGTACAGATGGGGATGTCATCCCTGGATTGGGGTGAGGTGTGGATTGTGCAGCACATGCATCATAACTGCAACTTCTTGGACTTCCCCAACATGGTGCTGGTACATCAGAACACATTGCAACATATGGCTTTGGCAATGTCCCACCATTATGCAGGTCATATCTGTATTGAGCCCTGGCTGATGTTGCCTGTGGTACACATAGGTTCATAGGTGATTACTGGTCTATTGGTCCTGGAGCCTACATAAGCCTAGCCACAGGGGTTTCCAGGCATGCACCACCCAATAATGTTATTCTCCTGTGCCCCTGTCAGGCTGTGGCACAGGCATACTACCCAGGGTGAATTCCCCATTTCCCATCCAGTTGTCAAGTGTTTCTGTAAAGAGGGCCAATGAGTAGCATTGCCTGACATGAATGGGTAGCCTATTCCAGAGTGTGCAAATTCCCCCAGGACAGGGCCCTATCCCTCCGGTATGTTCTCTGTAATGTGTTGATGAGGTTTAGGACCCTGGAGCGTGTTTTTGCAGAGGGATTGGGATTTCTTTATATGTAGCATATTCAACTGCTCTGTGTATGACATAGCTGTGTATGTTAGGCAGATGTCAGCTGTGCCTGGGCAATGTGCACTGGAGTGTAGGCACAGTTGTCTGAGATGGTCTGTGTATTGCATGTGTTTGAGGCTGGTAATCCCATTAATGAGGTGTGTGCTCTGTCAGTGAACATGTACAGCATGCATTATGGGTAGGTGTGTAAGACATGTACATAGCCTACACCTTAGCTATGACATGCACAGTTTATAGCTAAGCATAACCTTAAACCATACTCACCAGCATTCAGGCACTGCCTTGCTGGTATCCCAGAGATACATACATTGAGATGAGATAGAGTTGATGTCTGTGGCATTGCTACAGGGTAGGTGCAATATTATAGTAAAACAACAGCTGAAGTCCACAGTACTACAGCTTATGCACAACTGATTATCAGTACTACACAGCAACAGACTCCACATCTCACATATGCATGATCTACCTTTACAGATGCATACAGTGGTCTACTGATATGCCCTGGAATCTTACCTGCATGCTCCATGTTTGGTGTGTGGGTAGCACTCACCTCCATGACTGTATATGTCTGTAGCTCTTGTGGATGAGCAGGTGCCACCAGGCTCATGAGCAGCTCCTCCACTCTGGTGAGGAGGGGATGAATGTTAATGCCCCCCTGTTGCAAGGTGATCACCCCGTACAGCAGCGGCACGATGACATACAATGCAGAGCAGGTCACTACAATGGTGGCGTACCTGCTCATACGTATGGCTGTGCATGCCCACCTCATTCCCCCTGCAGACCAAATCATTCCACATGATGGTGCACTCATGCTGGTCATGGCTTGTCCTGGAGAACAAAAGTTGGTAGTGCTACATGAGGCTGGTGAGTATGATGTCATCCTCAGTGGCACTGTATGCTAGATTCCTTGGGTGTGCCATTGTCCCTGAAAGACATAAAGATGGAAATATATCTGAGCAACTCATATGGCACATTTACCATAATACAATACACATATCAGTCGCCTGCCACCATATCAGCTCCAACTTTATGTTCACACAACACAAGTGGTATGTCTCCGGTTTATCTAACATTGGGACATATATTGTATTGCACAACACTTTCTGCTATGTGTTTATAGACATGCTCCCTGTGGGGACACTAGAGTTGCTTGGCTTTTACAGAGTATTTCACCTGCATGCCATTGTCACTGACACTATGTTTCCACATATACATGTAGTATGCTTGCTATTTGATTGCTATACATCTGCCATTCTGTGTTATTGGGGATATCTATGCATGCTGTTGGACATGTTCTGGGATTGTGTGAAATATTACAACCCACATATGTTCCATGGCAGTGACACAACAGTATGTGTAGGGGTTATTTGCCAGCAGGAACACCGCTCCCAACTAATGTGGACATATTACCAGTCCACATCACATCCGTGACCCACCATGGAACCTCATTATCTACTGTTCCGGCAATACCTTCATGTGGAACCACCTCTGGGGATGATGTCCCACCCATGGAGCACACACAGACATATGTCTGTCACCCACAGTTAGGTCCAGGGTCTGGTGCATAGGGAGCTCCACAGAGACATGGGGTATGTGCTACATCACCTGGAGGCATGCTGTACACATACACAAGTTTAAACATGCATGTTCCACCTGCTCAGCCCACAGCCCAGGCACCTTTATGACCCTGTAGATGCTGTCATGACTGTCCATGGGTGGGCACCATGTTCCCTTTGTTCCCATATAGGGGCTCAATGGCCTCCACATTCCAAATGAAAATACCCATCCACAGTGTTTACCCACCACATGTATCATATACCAACCCTGTATGCTGTCTTGTCACCCAACCAAACCTATATACCTATATGTGCCTACTACCCTTCACCAACATATATATCCCACCTTCTCAAACAATTATGATGTGTTTCCAACATGGGTTACACACCACACTCCACACTCCATTTTGCAGCCATGTACTGGTGTGTAGATATGTTGTGTATTGATGTGTGATGTTCTCTCACACATGTCGTGACAGGGGACATGTATTGACATATATATATATATATATATATATATATATATATATATATATATATATATATATATATATATACCTATATGTGTCAGTATTATGTATATATGGGTGTATGTGTCTCTTTGTATATATACATATATAGACATACACACACACACACACACACACACACACACACACACACATATATATATATATATATATATATATATATATATATATATATACACACACATATGTGCATATATGTGTAGATATCATTATGTGTTGTTTGTATACCTATATAGATGTATAACTGTCTGAGGTTTTGTAGACATACACAGCTGTGAATATATATCACACATATATTTATCGGTATGTAGAGTGCATACAAACATCTAGTCCACACTGTTGTAACTCTCTTTACTTCACAGATGAACTATTCTGCCTTGCTGCAACACAGACAGGTGTCACATGTGAACACAGACTAACATTAGGGGGGGTATATATGGTGACAGATTTTAGATAAGCATATTATACTGCTACGGCAGTTGGGCATGCTATGCTACACTTTAACATGACTGTCCTGCAGGTGGTGTGCTCTCACACCCATGTGTCTATCATGGCAGTATTAATGCTACTACCAGCCATTGGCCACAGTAATGTACAGAACACAGATATCATGGGTCACATCTTTGCCATTCACTGCTGATCTGCACAGTTGACAGGTATGTCCCACTGCCCACAGGCACAGACACTATTGTCCAGAGCAGTTGTTGAGCAGAACATCATTACAGGAACAAGTACTGATGGCACATATAAATCATTTCACATTATATATCCTATTATTCTATGCCATATACTACATTCAAGTAAATACATGTCTGTTTCACATACCTTTTATGTTTTTTTTTCCACTGTAACAAATCCCTGAGCTTTGTTCATTTTATTTAATTTATGTTTTTTTTTTTCTCTCTCTCTCTCTGTCTCTCTCTCTCAGTCTCTCCAGTATAGTGATTGAGCTGGTTTGAATAGATTGCAGCATGCTTTTGTAGGTATTGCACATGATCAAGTGATGACCTCTTCACCAGTCAGTGTCCACCAGTTGCTAATTGCATACAGCCTGCTGTGTAGTACTTCAGATAACCACTGTCATGGCAACCCGGTACTATAAATTGCTGACTTCTGTGGGCGTTGTCCCTTCACCTTTCCAGTATGGAGGACATCCTTCCTGTGTGTGGACATCAGTGTTACAGACAGCAGGTAGCAATACCTCTTAGAGCAGAACCTGCAGACACAGGCCAAATTCACATTTGGATAAGGTTCCAGACCTACAGACAGCATGAGTAGGATTGTTGCATGCATGGAATCTTGCTGGTCTTACAGGGTTTCTGTGTAAATGGCACTTTTGCATGGAATGTTGTCTCTCTGCACAGCTCTCAACTGTGGACCTATCCATATGATGCCAAGATGATTGGCTGTTAGGTTTTGTCTGTGCACCACACAAGCATTGTCACAGATATATCAGAGGCATTCTGTCTGTTGAGTGCTATCAGTACATGGCTACATCCATTTGTATTTCAATGTCATATTCCTGCATAAGGGTATGCTGCAACAAATCCTGTAACACCAGCAATTTCCAGGGTGTGTAACAGCAATAATGCAAATATGGCCCTATGTTCCTGCCTCTGTCCTCCACATATATGCCAGTCTTTGTCCTGCTGTGATACAGAAAGGGGTTGTTAGGTAATGGCCTATCATTATTTACTGCTAGCATTACTGCTATCATCCCAGGCATGTCATGGACTCCCACACCAACTGTTGGGCAAAGTCCATATATATGGGGGAAACAGCTGGACAACACATATGTGCCCTTGTACATTCCAGAGGTCAGTGTGTGGTACACAGTGTTCCTTGCCCTTGTACAGCCTTTTATGGGGGGGTCCAATGCCATTAACCTAAGCTGTGACACCTTTTCAAGGATATAACTGTTAAGACAAGGGTCATTCAGTGTGATAGTGAGATGTTAGGTTAAGCAATGTTATGTATGAGATACTGTGACATTACCACAAGTGCTACATTTCCCCCTAGGGCTTGACTACAGGGTGTAAATGGAGACTGCTGAACTACATCTGTAATTGTTGATTGTTACTTATCTTGAAGGCAAATCCTGTGTCTACTGTTGTACTAATTGAAGGCCTTGGCCTGGATAGCATAGTATGGTATATATCCACATTGCTTGCATCTACTGTTTTGTGTGGGCCTTGCATTCATCACTGATTACATATTTCAAATTTATGTGGTGTAAGTACTGGCAAACATTATTGTATAGTACACAAATAAAGGTTTTCTGTGTATGCATACCTCTGTAACATGTCATGTCCTTTGAATTGTGGGTGGGTATATGTTTAATGCAAGTATTCTCACTTGTGGGAATGGTTGCCACACTACACATTTCACAGGTGGCAGTTACAGGGCTTGTGGCTGTGGGATATACTTTGTACCCAGTACTTCCACAATACTTCTACATATGTATGGCTACTAATACCTTTTGTCTGTGTGTATATATATATATATATATATATATATATATATATATGTACCTATATATATCTCATATAGCTATCTCTCTCTCTCTCTCTCTCTCTATATATATATACATATATATATATGAACATATTTATGTATCTATATACAATTGATGTTATATGATTATTTGTGAGTCATACAAATATATATATATATATATATATATATATATATATATATATATATATATATATATATAGCTGTCTAACTACATTTCAGATATATATCTGTCCATATGTCCATGCATGTTCGGCATATATTTTGGCCTGTACCTCATTCTCTTGGCAAAAGACATGGATGATCGCAGCATTGAAGTAAGTAACTAGTGCCAACACTTTTGTGTTTCAGACTTAATCTCCTTCTACATATGTGTTCTAATACATATAACTGTGTAACTAGCAACATTTTAAGTGTATTAGAGCTGTAGTTGACATATATCCCTATTTGTACCCACACTGTGTGGCATATTTTGTCCAGACTTCTTGCATTAACAGGTTATGTGGTATGATATTACTACATTTCCTGTACTGTTGACTGATTGTGCTGGATGATATGTTTGTGAAAATGTCAGAGTTATGTATATCTGCAATGGTTTAGTGGTAAATCACTTTGTGTATGGAGTGTAGGGTCCTGGGTATGAGCCTTGCAGAGGTAGTTTATTTTGTTCCTGGGCAGAACACCGGCCATTGGATACAGAGTGATTAAGGCACTTTAAATCAGTTGTAAGTGGGTGTGCGCAGGTTTGCGCAGAGCTAAGCAATGCTAACCTCCAGTCACAGTTTTTTACCCTCAGCTTCTACTTTGCTTAATCTGTGTAGGCAATGCTTACCTCCACACAAACGCACTTAAATATGCTTACTAGTTCTTATATATGCTTACTACTGCTTATTTCTGCTTAAACCTGCTTACTAGTGCCTTATTCATTATGACACTGACACTTCACATGTGCATTTAATGCAGTACTCCATTTCACATTTAAATGTTATTTAGTAGGTTATACAGCAAAAAAAAAACTGTAAAGAAATGTTTATATACAGATTTCACATGGAAAATGGTATGTGCTGCAGTGGGACTCGAACCGGGAATGCCTGCTTGTTAGGCAGATGCTCTGACCACTACACTATTGCTGTGATGCTTCATTTGCATATACCTTCCTTGTTATCCTCTTCAGCCTTTTAAGCTGCTTCAACTGTAGCTAAACAATGGGCACACCCTGTGCACCTTTGGTTAGCTGTACTCAGAGTTTAAAAAAAAAGAAATAAAAGGGTTTCTTCATTTTATTATTATGTCCTTTTGCTGTTGTACACATGGGGGACTGTTGGTGGGGATATGCGGACACCTATGAGCAGTCACGCTCATTTATTTGCACTTTCTGCTGTTCTGCTTTGCAGGGGCATGTTTATTCTGAGAGCCATGCCCCCTGCACTCTTCCACGCTCCGTGTAGGATTAGGAATTCAGGCAGCACGCCTTCATTAATATGCATGTCGCGTTGCCGTCCTCCTCCTAAACGGCCGCTTCCATGCAGGACTAGACTAGTCCTGCATGGAAGATTAGTGAATCCGGGCCAAAGTTTCACACAGTTTTAGGATGACTATTGTACATGGCTATCGCTATCAGCCAGAACCTCCTTAGCCTCTCAGTCTTGCCCATCCCATAGCTTTGATACTTCTGGAATCTGTTCTTTTTTAAGTATGATGAACTAGATTTCCAGTTTACTGTTTCATAGTAACAAAATTGATATATTGATTGTTTTCTTTTTATCAAGTATAGTTCTGTTTTATAAAGTTAACCTTGGTGTTTTTTTTTTTTTTTTAAATAGAGTGAGTCATACAGATAGCAATAGCAGATAGCATGCATGTGTGTGGGTTATAGGGGAATAACAAAGGGGTATCAAAGATATCACCAGAAGAGAATGGCTGCATGAGTATAGGACCTGTGCAAAGGGAAGGGTTGGCCTCACTGTTCCCAGATAAGAGAACTACATATGTAGTTGAAAACTAAATAAATCAGAGGCAGAAGTCAATAAAGAGAAATATTCTTTGGAAGGAACTGTAGCATTGAGGGGTTAATAAATCTTTCTTCTCTCAAGTTAAGTAGATAGCCCAATGACAATAACCAACTTTGAAATTACATATGAAAGGAGTTACTGACTTGCTTGATGAAGATGTGGGAAGAGTTACACCAAGTGTTATCACTGAGTTGGGAAGTGCCCTCAAGTGAGGAGTTTCTGGTCTGATTTTCAAATTATTTGTAGTGACCTGAGTAATGCTGTTCCATTGCACCCAATATAAATACTGTTTGGTCTATGCTTTACAGAGATGCCTATAGCAGATAAAACAAGAGGCTAGTTTAGACTTCCATAAGGGGCAAAGGGTTGATTTATGCAAAGAGTATTTAACTGCACTTACTGCCTGTAAGGACAAAGTGATAACTGACTGTATAATCTGATAAATAGATTTCAATGCTATTAGCCGAAATGGGGTGAAAGGTTGAAGAAGTCACTCTGGTGGGACTTTTTTTACCTTCGTGTGGAGCAGGACTCTTGCAACCCACGATAAACTGGATTCTGAGGGCCTCTTGATATACTTACTGTTCTTTGAATATGACGGGTTGCTAAAGATATAGCTGGGATGCTTTACATTATTAATTTATTTTATTTTATTATTATGTATTTATGCATGCATTTATTTGAATTAATTTATCCATCTAGGAAGTACTGTTTTCATTGGAGTTCCAGCAAAATCATTTCCATGACATAAAGAAGGAAGATAATATAAATGTGAATAGCAACAGGTACCTGTTGGTCTTCTATGACAAAAAGTAAGATAAGAATATGCTTTGACATTATCTATAGAAAGATGATAAACAAACAATAAATTGGTCAAAAATATAAGTGATGCAAAAACAAGTGAACCAAGAGGGACTCAAATATAAATCAATGAAAATAAGACTGTCAGATAAAAATAACACAGAGTACTACATAGGGAAGTCCACTAGTGTATCACTTATGTGTTACCACAGTCCTACGTGCGCCTTCTGTAGACTGTCAGATAAAAATAACATAGTAAAATAACATATAGTACTACATAGGGAAGTCCACTAATGTATCACTTATGTGTTATCACAGTTCTACATGCATCTTCTGTAGACTGTCAGATAAAAATAACATAGTAAAATAACACAGAGTACTACATAAGGAAGTCCACTAGTTTATCACTTATGTGTTACCACAGTTCTACATGCATCTTCTGTAGACTGTCAGATAAAAATAACATAGTACAATAACATAGAGTGCTACATAAGGAAGTCCACTTGTGTATCACTTATGTGTTACCACAGTTCTACATGCACCTTATGTAGACTGTCAGATAAAAATAACATAGTAAAATAACAGAGTACTACATAAGGAAGTCCACTAGTGCATCACTTATGTGTTACCATAGTTCTACATGCATCTTCTGTAGACTGTCAGATAAAAATACATAGTAAAATAACACAGAGTACTACATAAGGAAGTCCACTAATGCATCACTTATGTGTTACCACAGTTCTACATGCATCTTCTGTAGACTGTCAGATAAAAATAACATAGTAAAATAACATATAGTACTACATAAGGAAGTCCACTAGTGCATCACTTATGTGTTACCACAGTTCTACATGCATCTTCTGTAGACTGTCAGATGAAAATAACATAGTAAAATAACATAGAGTACTACATAAGGAAGTCCACTAGTGCATCACTTATGTGTTACCACAGTTCTACATGCATCTTCTGTAGACTGTCAGATAAAAATAACATAGTAAAATAACATAGAGTACTACATAGGGAAGTCCGCTTGTGTATCACTTATGTGTTACCACAGTTCTACATGCACCTTCTGTAGACTGTCAGATAAAAATAACATAGTAAAATAACATAGAGTACTACATAAGGAAGTCCACTAGTGCATCACTTATGTGTTACCACAGTTCTACATGCATCTTCTGTAGACTGTCAGATAAAAATAACATAGTAAAATAACATAGAGTACTACATAAGGAAGTCCGCTAGTGTATCATTTATGTGTTACCACAGTTCTACATGCACCTTCTGTAGACTGTCAGATAAAAATAGCATAGTACAATAACATAGAGTACTACATAAGGAAGTCCACTAGTGTATCACTTATGTGTTACCACAGTTCTACATGCACCTTCTGTAGACTGTCAGATAAAAATAACATAGTACAATAACATAGAGTACTACATAAGGAAGTCCACTAGTGTATCACTTATGTGCTACCACAGTTCTACATGCACCTTCTGTAGACTGTCAGATAAAAATAACATAGTAAAATAACATAGAGTACTACATAAGGAAGTCCACTAGTGCATCACTTATGTGTTACCACAGTTCTACATGCATCTTCTGTAGACTGTCAGATAAAAATAACATAGTAAAATAACATAGAGTACTACATAAGGAAGTCCGCTAGTGTATCATTTATGTGTTACCACAGTTCTACATGCACCTTCTGTAGACTGTCAGATAAAAATAGCATAGTACAATAACATAGAGTACTACATAAGGAAGTCCACTAGTGTATCACTTATGTGTTACCACAGTTCTACATGCACCTTCTGTAGACTGTCAGATAAAAATAACATAGTACAATAACATAGAGTACTACATAAGGAAGTCCACTAGTGTATCACTTATGTGCTACCACAGTTCTACATGCACCTTCTGTAGACTGTCAGATAAAAATAACATAGTAAAATAACATAGAGTACTACATAAGGAAGTCCACTAGTGCATCACTTATGTGTTACCACAGTTCTACATGCACCTTCTGTAGACTGTCAGATAAAAATAACATAGTAAAATAACATAGAGTACTACATAAGGAAGTCCACTAGTGCATCACTTATGTGTTACCACAGTTCTACATGCATCTTCTGTAGACTGTCAGATAAAAATAACATAGTAAAATAACATATAGTACTACATAAGGAAGTCCACTAGTGCATCACTTATGTGTTACCACAGTTCTACATGCATCTTCTGTAGACTGTCGGATAAAAATAACATAGTACAATAACATATAGTACTACATAAGGAAGTCCACTAGTGTATCACTTATGTGTTACCACAGTTCTACATGCACCTTCTGTAGACTGTCAGATAAAAATAACATAGTAAAATAACACAGATTACTACATAAGGAAGTCCACTAGTGCATCACTTATATGTTACCACAGTTCTACATGTATCTTCTGTAGACTGTCAGATAAAAATAACATAGTAAAATAACATAGAGTACTACATAAGGAAGTCCGCTAGTGTATCACTTATGTGTTACCACAGTTCTACATGCACCTTCTGTAGACTGTCAGATAAAAATAACATAGTACAATAACATAGAGTACTACATAAGGAAGTCCACTAGTGTATCACTTATGTGTTACCACAGTTCTACATGCACCTTCTGTAGACTGTCAGATAAAAATAACATAGTAAAATAACATAGAGTACTACATAAGGAAGTCCACTAGTGCATCACTTATGTGTTACCACAGTTCTACATGCACCTTCTGTAGACTGTCAGATAAAAATAACATAGTAAAATAACATAAGAGTACTACATAAGGAAGTCCACTTGTGTATCACTTATGTGTTACCACAGTTCTACATGCATCTTCTGTAGACTATCAGATAAAAATAACATAGTAAAATAACACAGATTACTACATAAGGAAGTCCACTAGTGCATCACTTATGTGTTACCATAGCTCTACATGCATCTTCTGTAGGCTGTCAGATAAAAATAACATAGTAAAATAACATAGAGTACTACATAAGGAAGTCCACTTGTGTATCACTTATGTGTTACCACAGTTCTACATGCATCTTCTGTAGACTGTCAGATAAAAATAACATAGTAAAATAACATAGAGTACTACATAAGGAAGTCCACTAGTGTATCACTTATGTGTTTCCACAGTTCTACATGCACCTTCTGTAGACTGTCAGATAAAAATAACATAGTAAAATAACATAAAGTACTACATAAGGAAGTCCACTAGTGCATCACTTATGTGTTACCACAGTTCTACATGCATCTTCTGTGCAGGTGGTCATTTAATAGAGATGTTAATGCATATGTATTACGTTTGTGTCTTATTTTAGGAAGAGGTATGCTGCAGAGTATGCCAATGTAGAACTAAAATTTTGAGTCTCCAAGCTTGCTTGAGGAGTTAGGAATGATAATAAAATAAAGTGGAAAGTCTATAAAATTCCTAAATGATAATGGCAAATAAAGAGTAACCTTTAGGATGGTAACATAGTCTGTGAGCTAGGGAAAGCAGAATGGAGGCTAGGTAATGACTGAATTCAAGCAATCAAGGTCACAAAGGAAAGGCAGTGATGTATGCAGCTGCTGTAATCTGCAGCAAATGTGGCTATACTACTGTATTCTTGTTCCAGTTAATGTTGGCCATGAGAAGCTAAATTTCATAGTTTCATAGTTTCATAGTTTGGTACTAGGCTATCTGCCCTGGGGCATTTATAAGCCTAGCCATAGTGATGTGGCTTTTGCCACCCCATGTAATGGTACAAAAGTGTACAGAATAGATTTAGAATACTGTGCCGCTGTCTAGTATTGACACAGTGAAGACCCCCTTACATAATAGAATTAGTTTACTGTGCCTCTGTCTAGTAGTGACACAGAGATGACCCCTGGGGTAAACCTACGATCTCCCATCCACTCGTCAAGATTTCTCTTGAAGAGAGTCAGTGAGGGGCTTTGCCTAACATGAACTGGGATTCTGTTCCAGAGTATGGGAAGCCTCTGAATTATGAATCTGTCCCTCCAGCATGTCCTATTCATATTTGTGCTGAGGTTCAAATCTTTAGCTCTCGTGGTTCTGATGGATTTGGATTTTTTGAGGTGGAGCATGTCCATCAATTCCTGATTGGACATGGCCTTGTACGTCAGGTACAGATCACCTCTGAGTAGGCAGTATGCTACTGAATAGAGTTGGAGTTTCTTTAGTCTGGCAGCATATGACATATGTTGGAGACCCTTGATTCTCTTGGTGAGGTACTTTTGGGGTCTCTCTAGCTGTTGCAAGTGCTGGGTGAGGTACATACCAAATGGGGCATTGTACTCAATCATGGGCCTGATAAGAGAGGAGTACAGGGGCACAATGACCTCCTTTGAACTGGATGTGAATCTCTTCATGATAAGGTGGGCAAGGTAGAAAGTCTTTCTAACCACTTTGGCAATGTGGGTGTCAAATGAGAGGTCACTATCGACTTGGGTCCCTAGGTCTCTGATTACTTTTTCCGTACTCAGTGGGTTACCGCCTATGTGATAATTTGTGGGCACTTTGTTTATCCCAAAGGGGATGACTATACATTTTTTGGCATTTAGTTTAAGGCCATGACTCCGGCACCAGTTGTCCGTTTCAGTGAGGCCTTTCTGTAGGATGTATGTGTCAGCTGGTGTATGGACTATGGCACCTAGTTTGCAGTCATCTGCAAACTTTGTCAGCCACAACCCTCCCTTGTTTACTTTCACATCTGAGAAATAAATGCCGAACAAGAGGGGTCCCAGGACAGAGCCCTGTGGGACACCACTTGTCACTGGCTTTGAGTCTGACATGGCTCCAGCAATTTTGACTTTATGGGTTCTATCCTTTATCCAGTTTGCCACCCATCTTGTAACATATGGATTTACATTTAAGCTGTTGAGCTTGTCTATGATGCCAGAGTGGGGTATTGTGTCGAAAGCTTTAGCCAAGTCCAGGTAGGCTGTATGGACTGCTTTGCCCTCGTCAATGGCTCTAGTGACTGTTTCGAAAAAGTCAACCAGGTTTAAAAGGCAGCATCTGCCTTTTACAAAGCCGAACTGGGTGGGATCAAGTGTCTGTAAGTCCCCAATGTCTCTGTTTATTAGCTCCATAATGATTCTTTCCATAGCTTCACAGACCAGGCTGGTTAAGCTTATGGGGCGGTAGTTACCAGGGTCAGTAGAGGTGCCTCCTTTGTGGAGTGGGACTACTGTTGCTGCACGCCAGTTTTCAGGTACATATCCTGTAGTAAGGCTAAGGTTAAGTAGCATTTTTTATGTGCAGGTTTAGCTCCTCTTGGAGTTCACGTAGCACGCAACCCGGGATACCGTCAGGTCCCATTGATGCTGTGTTTTTAGCTTTGCTGAGGGCGGTTCTCACCTGGACATCTGAGATGACAGGGAGGTTACATTCAACTGGGATAAGTATTTCTTCTTTTGGGGGTGAGAGAGGGGAGAAATTTGCACTGAACCTGTCTGCCAGAATGTTGGCAATATCTGTGGGTTCGGTGTATTTTTTGTCATTCTGAACTAACTCTGAACATATCTGAGGGTTTCCACCCAGGTTTCTAACATAGCTGAAGAAGGCCTTGTGGTTATCTTTAGTGTCCATAGCGATTTTTCTCTCAAAGTTGGCCTTGGATGTTTTTATGAGAGAACGTAGCTTTCTACTAGTGCTGATCAGAGATGTCTTCTCTTTATGGGATTTTGCTCTGTCGTGCAGTAGCTTCCTTCTTTTGTTATACAATTTGTTTATGGCTGGGGTCCACCAGACAGGACGACTGCCCTTGGTGGAGAGGGTCTTGGTTTTATTTGGGATTGCATGATCCATGCATTCTTGGAGATGACCGTAGAAAGCATTTGTGAAGGATTCTGCATTGTGGGATGTGGTTTCCACTGTCCCTGTGGGCTTAAAGGATACCATTTCAGTTTTAAGAAGTGTAAAGTCGGCTTTTGAGAAGTCATTTGTCATGACGAGGCGTTAAAGTGTGCATAAGAATCAGAATATAGAACCTAGCAGTAGCTAGTGTGGATTTGTCAGTAACAAAGGTTTTAGTCCTGTATATATATATATATATATATATATATATATATATATATAGAGAGAGAGAGAGAAATAGATATGTGCGTTTCTATGTGTGTGTGTGTGTGTGTGTGTGTGTGTGTGTGTGTGTGTGTGTGTGTGTGTGTGTGTGTGTGTGTGTGCCTGTTTGCATGTATGCATGTATGAAGCAGAAGCATAACTGGTTCAAACAGCACCCTGGGCTGGTGCTATGAACTAGTGCCTCACCCCCTCAGCTCTTCAAGTGAAGAACACGCACAAAAAAAAAAGGACTTCACTCTAATAAGCCAATTGCAAAGACTGGCTTATTATAGTTAGATCTACACCTCCACCCCCCCCTCTCTCTTCCTTTAAAGTGCAAAAAAAAGAACACAGATGCCCTTTCTACTAGCACACCAACCAGGTGACTAAATCCACAACATGCCCCCACCTCCCTCATGCCCCAGCCATTCAGGTCCCATTTCTGTTCTGTGCCCTGCCCCCAAACATCATTCACCTTATAACATGCCTGCACACAGCAGGGTCTAATGTCTTACTTAAAAAATAAATCTTATTATTAAACTGTAGAAAACTGCTTGCTACAAATGTAGCAATCAGTTGCTACAGCTTATATCCTGCCTGCGCTGAACACTATGGCGCCAATGTTTTAGTTAAAAAAAATCTTCTTTTTAAATTGTAGCAAACTGTTTGCTATAAATGTAGCAAATAGTAGCTATAGTTTAAATTCTACCTATGCAGAGCGCTACAGCGCTCAGGCTTTAGACCACACATGAAGTGCTAAAGTGCTCCGGTTTAATGCTGATATTGCATTAAAGAGACATTGGGATGGTCTGATGGCTGATCATGCCCCACACCCCCAACACTTTGCACCCAGGGCACTTACCCTTCTCACCCTGCCGTAGCTAAGATACTTCTATGAAGAGGACATTTCAGCTGAATGGCAAATATTACACCAAGATGTTTTTGTGGACTCATCTTCTGCATCTTCATCATTCCTGACAAAGCTTATTCTTTCTTTTCAGTAAGTACTGTTTGATTTGCTGCAGTCTAACCTAACTTCAGAATATCTCAGTAAATACCTCATCCATAAACCATCAGGGTCTACTTGTCACTTTCCCCTCGAGTGTCTGGCAGTGCCCAGTATAGATGCAGGCAACCTGAATTGACATTTTTCCTGTAAAAGCACCATTGAAATGTCACCAATACCTAGTTGCACACAGGGTAACTCGTTTACAGTGAAAGGCCCTGCCCTCAGAATTGCAAACCATATACTCCTGACATTACTTTATATTCTCATTCCAATCCCCTAAACAATAAAAAAGGGCCTGCTGGCATGGATATGACCTTTCACACTATCTCTATTATGAGCTTGGTGACTATAGGCATACTGAGGCAATGTAGCCATTGCCTCATGTTTACTGACAACCAGTTAACTCTCAAACAAACCAATATGGTATGTGTGAGAGATGTATTTATACAACGTCACCAGATGCAAAGCTCTCACATAAAAGCACTCCTAATATCAATCAGGTTGTCAGTAGCACACACGCTGCACTCATCATACATAGTTCAAAGCAGACATATAGACCCATATACACTGAGGCATTTAAATGCAACCTTCCTAACTCAGAGACCTCCTAGATAAAGTATACACAACAAATACCATCAGCAGCTCCAAATGCACTCCTTCAAAACAACACCCACATCAGCACCTAGAGCCACATCTCATAGCGCCAGTATTTCTAAGCCCATAAGGCAAGCCACCACATAATCCAACATTCTGATTAATGGAGGCTCCACTGTAAAACACAGTTATGTCCTTTTCACCAGGCTGACTATGATGAAAGTCGCTGTCTGCTGCTTATCAGGGGTCAGGATCCACCATATTATTCATGCACTCAGGTCATTGGACCACAAGTACCAGTATGACTCAGTCATAGTCCACGTGGGTGTAAATGACCTGAGTTGTTTCTCCCTAGACTATATGAAGAGATACATCACTGAGTTCTTGGAATATGTGTCCCAAGCTGGTATGAGCTTAGCAATGAGCATCGTTTTACCTTTTCCAAGGATGATGCCACAATATGATCAGATGATGACTGACTTTAATAACTAGCTTAGTTCCTGGTGTCATTCTAAGGGCCTGCAATATTTGCAACATGGAAGGAGATGATCAACAGACCACACTGCTTTACCAGGGATGGTCTGCACATTTCCTCACTAGACTTTCGAATATTGGCTAAAACATTGTTCTTCCCAATAGTACCTTTTTAGGCAATGCCAAACTGAAAGTATTCTGACATAGCAAATCAAAACCAAGAAAATTTAAAGGTGCTACTGCTCAATGCTAGCAGTTGAAATAACAAAAAAAACTCCACTCACCAGAAAGTCTCCTTACCCTAGAGAATGTGGACATCTATGTGGTCACTGAGATATCGTTTAAAGACATGGAGAACACACTGGCAGTGCAAGGCTATCATTCCTTCCACACATTTAGATGAACTACTACACAGACAGGGATTAAAGGTGGAGGTATCTTATTTACATCATAAATAAATATACCTCATGTCTCCCTGCTCAAATCACCATAGACAAAATTCCATACCACTTCCTTGGGTCCCCCTCTATGACTCAGGAAACCTATAACATGTATTTAAACTTATTTGAAACACTCAGCATCAACCCCAATACCATTTTCATGGACAACTTTAATTACTCCACTACTAACTGGGAATCATATATGACAAAAAATGTACAGATACAGAGATTCCTGAATGTTGTAAACATGAACAACCTGGACCAGATTGTCAGTACATCAACTAGGGGTGCAAACATACAGAATCTTGTCCTCACTAATATGGGAGAGTGTTGCACATCTCCTAGAGTAATGTCATCTCTGTAAGGTCAAACCACAAAATGGTCTCCCTTTGAAGTAAAATTAAAACTTGGAACCCCAGCTAACCCTGAAATATTCAGGAACTATTCTAAGGCTAGCTTCCTACTATAAAGTGATAACCTAGCAAAATTTCAAGCCCCCATAAACATTTAGAACACTACTGCATAAGCGGAACTGTTCACAAAATCCCTATACAAGCATGTTAATAGCTGCATAGAGGCAGTTATGCCCACCAGGAAGAAGTACAGAACTAACTCAAAAAACAAGCCACCCTTCTGGAATTACAACATCAATAGGCTGTATAACAGAAGGTAGAAAATCATGGCAGAAATGAGGAAGTGTAGAAGCCAGCAGTGTAAAAGCATTCTCAAAGTGGACAAACAACTCAGAGAACAAATAAAGTCTACAAATGCCATATCTAATGTAAATGTGGCCTCCCAGGCCAAGGACAACAATAAGACATTCTTAAGCTAGGTCTGCAACCTCAAAGGCAATACACAGTTGTGTGTACAGCTCATTGTTAATGCAGCCACCTTTACTGAGCCAGAAGATATAGCAAACCTACCAGCCGACAAATTCAGCTCCAACTTTACCCTTCTCTCCTCCTCAAAGGTCCCTCAGGAAATACCATCAAATATAACTCCACCTACTATCACTGGGGAACAGGTCCTTAATACTCTCTCTCTCTAAGGCCAAGAACACTGCATCAATGGGACCAGATAATATCCCAGGATGCCTTCTATAAAGCATGAAATATGACCTATCAGTCCGTCTGGAATTCCTATTTAACAGTAGGCTGCAAGCAGGCTTCTTGCCTCATGAATGGAGAACTGCAACAGTAATCACTCTGCAGAAAGGTGGGCCATCTACAGACTATGGAAATTACAGACACAGAGGATGCACTAGTCTCATATGAAAAGCCATGGAAAGAATTATCATTGCAATGATCATTAATGACATAGGAAACCTCCAGAATCCAGACACAACCCAGTTTGGTTTCATCAAGGCCTTGTCATGCCTACTCAACCTGGTGGACTTCTTTGAGAATGGCACCAAAAAAGCACACAGCCAGTGGTGAGAGATCTGGACACACAGGACGACGACAACCTTAACTTCGATCACCATGTCTCCACAGTGGTAATAAGGGCATTTTACATTGCTCATCTCATAAGTAAGGGCATTGCTGCCAGAAAAAAAGGAGGTTATAAGCCCCCTGTACACTTCCCTCATCAGGCCAATAATAGAGTACAACCCTCCCTTTGGGATGTTCCTGTCCTAACATGTGCAGCAACTGAAGAGACCCCAAAGGTTCCTTGCAAAGAAAATTCATGTTCTTCATGGTCTGTCTTATGCGGACAGACTGAAATCATTGTCACTTTACTCTGTATCATATAGGCTGCTCATATGTGACCTGTGCCTTGCATATAGATCTCTGACCCAGCTTTAACAAAAATGCTACACATTTGCAAGACAAATGGCACACGGGTCACTCGCTCAAAGGATCTTAACCTTGTATGTGACATCAGCAGAACTTGCTGGAGAGACAGATTTGTCTCACAGAGGCTGCTCCACCTTTGGAACAAGCTTCCTGTTCATGTTAGCAAAGCCCCTCATTGGCCTTATTTAAGCATAATTTGCACAATTGGATGGGTAACTGGAAATTCACTCTGGGGGTTCCATCTGTGCCCTCCTGGACAGGGCAATAGGTACTGATTTTAGTATCTGCATAAACCAGACACCCTTCAGAATTCTTGTTGAACTTGGCTAGGCTTGTAAAGGCACTGGGGCCAGTAGCCTAGTAACCTCCTATGAGGGCAAAATGGTTCAAACTGCCTACCTTAACCTGGCCAGAGCATTTGACACAATACCTCACTTGGGCATTGTTGACAAACTCATGAGGTAAGGTATAAACCCTAATGTCATCCAGTGGATAGCCAGCTGGCTCACAGACAGAACCCAGCAAGTTAGAACTGGGAAGTCCACCACTACAAAGAGGCCAGTCAGAGGCATAGTCCCTCAGGGACTGTTCCTGAACTTGCTCCTTTTTGGCATTTACTTCTATGAAATCAAGGCTAATGTCAATGGCCTGTGGTTGACTAAATTCGCCAATGATCTCATATTAGGATCAGTCATAGAATCCCCCACTGACACAAATGTTCTCAAGGAAGGGCTGACACAGACAAATAAATGGTGTCAGCACAACAGACTAAAATAAATGCCAAGAAATGCATAATAGTACCCTTCAGGAAGTCATCCACCCCTGGTAACTATCATATTGACAACACACCTCAAGAGTTGACCAAGTAGTCAGGGACTTGGGGATACACATAGACAATAATCTAGCCTTTGACCATCATATATCTACAGTAGTGAGAAAACCATTCTATGCTGTGCAACTTATAAACAAAGGTATGCCATCTAGGTCCCATTGTTCCCCTGTATTTGGCATTCATCACACCTATCATTCAATAGAATGCCCCCTTTGGTATGTACCTAACCAGGCACATCTAACAACTGAAATGTCCACAGTGGTTCATCACTAAAAAAATACAGGGAATAACTAACATGTCCTATGCAGACGGCCTCAAAGCCCTATCCCTGTATTCCGTCACCTACAGGCTGTTGAGAGGAGAACTATGTCTGGCATACAAGGTATTGTCAGACGCTGTCCTGTTGAATCTCCTGCATATTTACAAAACAAAAAAACATCAGAAATGCCCATTCTAAAGACTTAAATCTTGTCTGTGATATAAATAGATGTATATCCTATTGACTACCCATTCTCTGGAACAGGCTCCCCATCCATGTGCAGCAGAGTTCCTCCCTACCCTATTCAACTGTAAGTTGGATAATTGGATGGAAAACAAGAAATGTATCCATTGTTTGGCACCTATGTCTCTAATGGAACCAGGCAGTCTGCAAATGGTTTGTCTCCCAGGCCCTTTCTTGTTAATGATTCATCTCACCAGTCCTTGCTTCACTTTTCAAGGGTACCAGAACTTGTCAGAGATTTGGGATGCATGGCTAGGCTTAAAAAATGCCCTTATGGTCATTATCCTAATAAACACCTATGAAACTATGAACCTACAGATGTTGAAAGTTGTGATGGACAACACTTCTATTACATTATCACTTAAGACAACAGAAAATAAAACAAACCACATTAACATTTTTCATGCATTATACACTATATATGTGTTTTCTTTCTTTATGACAACTGCCATTTTCTCAAACATTACATACATTTCTCAGTTCCTGCCTTCCCTTATACCTCACTCTTCCTCCTCCTCCTGAACATTATTCTGCATGCATTGTTCCCACACATTCCATTTATTTCTATGAAATTTGCTCCTTCCCTTTTCTAATGATCCATCTTCCAGTTCTTTTATCTATTTAGCCAAGACTGAAGGCAGTAAAAAGAGGACTGATAAAGGGGACAGACAGAATCTGGGGAGTACCAGGTATAGTAGTGTAAGAAGTATCTGTATATTGAACAAGTATGGCAAACCCTGCATGGTCAGTCATATTCTCAACATACAAAGTGAAGAAAAGTTGGAAGGTATTGAGCCTTGGGAGACACCTGTGTTCACAGAGAGAGGTAAACAGATTGACCAAGTCCATTTTACTGGTTGTATTTTGCAGCATGGCACACATAGCAACATCTGACTTACTTTCTCTGGTGCACACTGCAGGACACCACCAAAGATATCCAGGCATCTGAAATACACCTTCAGTATGACAAAAAGACACTCCACTGTTGCTCAGTATTGACTGGGTGCAGCAATGCACTGGTACTCTAGGGCTGTTACTAGGTAGTGCAACAAAGTTATGAGCCATGGCTATAGTGAGTAGCCAGAATCACCTATAGCGGACATAAAAAGGTCATATTAGTGTTCACTGTTTATATGATTATGTCTTATCTCAGCAAATATACACAACAAACCACAACACAATGAAAATTGTAATTTGACTATGAATTCAGCAGCAAATTACATCACTGAGCAGTAAAACAAAAATCAGATTAAATACGCAGCAGGAATGAAAACAACAAAGTTAAAAGTTTTAGTTGTGCAGGGATAAGCCGCCCTTCAACTCCCAAGTGGGGCCTTCTCTGCTACATATTGCTAGATTAATATAACTCCAATAACAACACAATGGAAAAGGGACTGCCAACACTGGAGCTGTAAAATTAAATTATCAAAAGCACTCCCTTTACGAATAAGTTGCATGGATAAGGTACTTTCTAAGACTTCAGGTTGTACTACTTTTTTATTTATTTATTTATTTATTTATTTATTTATTTAATTTATTTATTTGCTACATTTGATGATTCTTTTTTCTCAATGAAAAGTAGATTCATTGACTCCATTTCAGTAAATTATGATTGAATAGAATTACATTTCTGATAATTAACCTCTCTCTCTCTCTCTCTCTCTATATATATATATATATATATATATATATGTATTTACTTAACTTTATCAAATGGCACATTTACTGACACAAATAATGAAGGCACAAAATCATAGAAATTATTCACATCAACACACTACTACACATGCACTGAGCATCACTCTCTGTGAATGCACACTTATTTAAACAAACCTAAAAAAAACATCATTTTTTTGCAGGGGTGGGCAAGCCCCCTGCACCCTCCCCACACCCCCTGCTAATTATATATTCTGACTCACAGATCACACATTTCTTGAGAAAAGGGCAAATTCTGTAACCCCGAGAATCATCGGTGTGGATCATCTGTTTAGTTGATCAAATTTTGTCAACTAAACTGATGTCAACAAAAGTGCTGTTTGACAAAAGTATATATATATATATATATATATATATATATATATATATATATATATGTGTGTGTGTGTGTGTGTGTGTGTGTGTGTGTGTGTGTGTGTGTGTGTGTGTGTGTGTTTGTGTAAAATGTGTAATATACATAGCGATTGTGTTTTGCGCCTGCTTACTTAGATGGGAGTATGTAACGTAACCTCCTCTGAACAAGTGGTATAGATGTTACATCCTCCAGATATATGCACCACAGGCACTCTTTGGACAATTCCCATTAATGATTTAATGATAACCCTTTCTGTTGTTGTAGCTGTCATCTTCAGGCCTTGTTGATCCTTTCATAACCAAGTATTACAGGTGATGGCCCTGAGAACTGCAGTTACAAGGACAATAATGTAAAAAACTTCTTAATTGATATATGTCCCCCACTGTGACTTACCATAAATAAATACCACTCCAAACCCTTTTTCCACATGGTCGGACGTAGCAAAAAAACTCAGCCACGAAGAAATAGCATCACCACACTGAACCGAAGAAACATTTTAGTGCTTTCGTTCTTTACTAGAACTTCTTCAGGAAACAAATAACTAAACCACAAGTAATTCACGTTAAATACACCATTTAAAAATGAAGTCACTTTACAAACCATCCAATCCAGTTCATTTAACAATTTAAACCACACACTAGGCTCATTGGTTAAAAACAACCAAACACTAAGCTGACTGGTTGAAAACAAAATGCACTTACATATACATAAATCCTAAAAAACATTAAATATATGCACAATATAAACTTTTAAATAATGTCGTATATAAGAAGACTTTTCATGGCTATAGTCTCATTTAATCTTGGAGGAAAATTCACTCTTAAAAACACTTTCCATCTAAGTTCCTGCCACTCCAAGTAGTTGTTAAACACATCAATAAATTCTTTGTGTCTACCTTTTCACCTATTAAAAAGACAAATTTGCAAAAATCAGGGCAACACAAACTGTGTTTTGCTAAAACATTATTACTATCATGTTTTCTGATCGCAAAAACATGTTCCCGTATTCTATACAATACTTTTTTAACTGTTTTACCTATATAGTAACCTTTGCAATTTGTACAGGACGTTAAATATGCAATTCCTTCACTATTACAATCATATCTGCCCTTGGAGGCAAAATTGTATCCACAATGTTTAAAATAATAACTACAAGTTGTACTGATATATCTACAAAACTTGCAATTATGACAGAATGCTGCACCAAAGGAAGATCTACCTGAACTACTTCCATTATAATGTGTCCATTCAAGCATTTGCTTCAAATTCATAGTTTTTTTATAAACAAACTGGGGTTTGAAGCCAGCAACTTTAGCTAACTCTTGGCAACCTGATAAAACTTTTCAGTTGTTCTAAATAAAGATTCTAAACGTGCTGATCGTTAACACTCATAGGAATGGGAAATGAAAATCTTTTGTAATTGTCACTATCACTACCATCTTTCAGAACAAAGATGGAAATTAAAATAGTAGGAAATTTAGTATTTCTACTGTGAGTGAATTCATCAGCAACAGTTTTCAACTTGGACAACGGATAGCCCCTCAATAAAAACATATTTGTTAGCACCTCAGCTTCTTCTTTAAAGAGAGAGTCTATACCAACCATGGTAAATGAATAAGTTGGCCTCTAAAACTATTATGTTTCATAAAACAGGGGTGATAGCTAGTGAAATGTAGATAATTATTAGCAAAACAATCTTTTCTATAAATACCATTTTCAATTTTTTTGTTGGCTACATCCATAGCAATTTGAGTGCCAAAAAATGAATGGTTTTACCATTCCTATTAATTCGAATTTCAGCCAAGAACCACTATGGTTGATTTCTTCCAAGAATGCCTCAAATAATTGGCACTACTAGTCCAGATGAAGATGAGATCATCTATGTATCTCCTATATAAGGAGAAATGCTGAAACAAGGGCAACTGGACCAAAAATTCTTTCTCCCACCACCACATTACATGGTTCACAAATACCAAAGCTATTTTGGCTCCCATCGCAACCCCACCTATTTTTTGGAAAATACTGTCACCAAAAGGAAATAAATTGCTGGTGGGAACTATTTCAAGCAGTAAACAAATTGTGCTAATGTCAGATTTTTTCCAATATGAGTACTTACTCAAATAAAATCTGACAAACTCAATACCCTCGTCTTGGTCAATAGTGGTATACAAAGACTTTCCATCGAAGGTACAAAAGATATTTTTTAAACCATTAAATTCATAATTCTTTAGTTTGTCCAGAAACAACCACAAATCTTTGAGATAGAAGTCACTTTTATGCACAACAGGGTTTAGCATAGAATGCAAATAGACACCTATAGTGACTGTTTTACCTACAGGGGCTGACACAATCAACCTAAATGGAGGCTTTTCCAAATCCTTGTGAATTTTTGGTATACCAAAAATCTTCAACACTTCTGGTTTTTCCACAAGACAAAATTCATACAAATTGAAATCAATATAGTTTTGGTGCAACAAATCTAATAAAAAACTGTCGACCATCTTATAACTTCTCCTGACTACATCTTTTGATACATGTTTACAATGTTTAGTGTCAGAAAGTAAATCTAACATAGCATTTTCATAGCTGACTGAATTCATTGCAACAAATCCATTGCCCTTGTCTGCTTTCATAAAATTTAAATCATGATAACTACTAAGCTTCCTAAGGGCTAACTATGCAGATTGATTTAAATGTAAACCTTGTTTTTCAAAATGTTCTTACCATTCTTTGTGTTGAACATATCATACAAATCTATCTCACACATTTTGCAAATACATTCAAGGTGTTATTAAGTGGTAGATTAAATGCACTTTTTTTGAAAAAAAACATTCTCGTTATATAAAGGCACACCTTCAAGTATGTAGTTCAGATTCAACTTTCTAATAAAAAGTTTGAAATCAATCAGTATATCCATAAGATGGGCCTTTCTAGTAGGGATAAAAGTTAAACCTTTGGAAAGTGCTTTGAATTCTTCTTCTGTAAAGGTCTGCAAACTCAAATTAAAGACATGCCAATCCAGTATCATCAATTTCTTCCCCTCCCTTGTCTTTTTCCCCAATTCACTTTGCCTACTCTCATTGGTTGAATTCTGACTACATTCTGGCCAGCAATAGAAAAAGGAACCAAATGGGAAGTAGTAGGAACTTCACCATTGGAGACATCTCAACCATTAGTAAACTCGACCAATTTGCCAAAATTGTATGGAAATCCTGTATTTCCAGTTACATTCGGATTGTTAGAAAAAGTATCTAAATGGTCCAACAATCCATTATTACTATCAGTAACTGGATTTCACTCACAGGGGATAGCAGGGTCATTCCATTGAAAGCCTTTCAAAATGAAGGCTTGACCACTATTATAGGCTACAGAATCTCTTTGCAATGTGTTCTTTTTCCTATAAATAATAGTGGCCACATGTCTCTGTATCTTGGCACTAATACCATCATACAAATGTCTAACCAAGTGAAAAGATGGATGGGTAACCACTTGGGCATCTAGTAAATTGATGTCATCTTTACAAAAATGCAATTTGTTGATGTTCCATTGCACTAAAAGCTGGAGAACATGTAACCCAGACTGGATGTAAACATCACAAATATCAGAATAAATGTTGTCAGTGTACTTTATTCTGTTAGGAAACTTGTAAACTCATTGTCCAAGGCATATGATTTGCATCTCATGACATTGATTAAGATAAAAATTCTCAAGTTCCAAAGACTTGTACTTTAAAAGTTTCTTCTCCAATTGATAAATAGTTGTCTTGCAATCAGGTAACACAGAAATGTTTTTTCCGCATCCTAAATTGTCAGAACTCAACGAGAAAGTGGAAAAAGGATTCTTTCTATTGAGCACCAACAAATAACTTAAGCTCTGCTGGTAATCAGAAACTTCTCCATCAGCTACAACAGTGTTCTCTTCTGAAGAAGAAAACCCACCTCAGGTTCCACTAGACAGACTGAAACCAGAAAAACAATGATTTGATCTCTCCACAACAGTTTGTTTGATGATTCGTTCAAGTGTCGGGGTAAGTGCATGCAGTTTATCCGGTATCCAATCTACACTTAGATTTAAATTGGAATCACTTTCACCAGTTTTATCCACTTGAAGAACAGAATTATTAAATGCACCAGTATTTCCACCAGTATTGTGGAGGTTGAAACCCAAAGCTGACCCTGCCATGTCCTGCTATGTGAAGAACTCCACAACCAACTAATTAAAACAAAAAAGAGCAAAAGGGTACATATCATGAAATGACACTCCAAACTCTTTTTCCACATGGCTGGATGTAGCGAAAAACTCAACCATACCAAAAAAGAATCACCACACTGAATCAAAAGAACATTTTAGCTCTTTTGTTCTTTAGACCTCTGTTTCTCCTTGGTTGACTTTTTCACTACGTCCAGCCATGTAGAAAAAAGGTTTGGAGTGTCAGTCTGAGATTTATACCCTTTTGTTCTTTTTGCTTTATTTAAATAGTATTTATTTATTTATTTATTTATCTATCTATTTATTTTCACATTCATATATGTATCTGTCTTTAGTGCGAAAGTCTGATTGGGCATAGTTGACTTTCAGTGGAGGCCTGGGGAAAATAACTGCAGGAGATACGTTTAAGATTTTCATGATAGAACATATTATTTACAAAGCTACATTACTACATTACATAGATAGTTCTTAAGACATTCACATACAAATAGGTAATTGTTCTGTAGTGAAACTACAGAAAGTTAAAACAATTATTTCTTCTGTGATGACATTATATGTGATATTAAATTCAAAATATAAAGCATTTAGTATACAAACAGTGCATGTACAATATATGTCATAAACAGATATTAGATGTGACTTATTAAAGTAAGGGGAGTTAACAATATAGATGTTAGGAGTAAGTACAACTGAGGTAAGGAGTACAATACATTAGCTGGTAAACAGATAGCAGTTAAAGCTAGAAGGGGGAGACGCATTATATTTTCCCTTTGCATTGCAGTATCACCTGAAAGAGCTGATGTAGAATTTTTCAGTCAGCTGCTTAGCAGACAGCAAAGGTATTAGTCACTGGTCTGTGAAATGTGCTGTTTCCAACTATTCATATGGTTACACAGATTTTATTCTGCAGTTTGACAATATTTCCATAGAATTAAGCTTCTACAACCTGATAAAGTATACAAAATAATGAAAGTACTATGGACATTAAGGGGTCTAGATCAAAATTAGATAATACAGGAAGAAAAAGATATAACTACGTGTAGTAGGAATTAGACAGGTTTATGGCCGTGAAATATTTAAATCCAAAATCAATTCTTGGTTTGAAAAAAGTTTTTTTGGGGGTTGGATCCTTATGGAGAGTGGCTAATATTGATCTCTGAAGAAAAGTCTGGCCTACAATTGAACCTATGGGATTATCTTCTCTGTCCTCTAAACATTACAGACCTCTAGTCTATCAATAACAGACTGTCAAGCTCCTATCTATGAAATTCTATAAAGTGAGCCACTGCCTTATCCTGGCTCACCACTGCCTTATCCTGGCTCACCACTGCCTTGCCCTAACAGACGTGGCTGAGTTGTCCATGGCATGTATCAGCATTGCTGTATTTTGGATGTAATGTTTTACCAAGAGTGCCTTCTGTATGTTTGTACTTTCTGGTGGGAACTGACCAGCTTTTACTTCCATCTTCCTGTTCTGAAATAACTGAAATGTACATCACATCTCATTTGCATATCTCCTTATAACACATGCAAAATTCTTATGTCCCCAGCTTAGCATGCCATGTAATGCTGCCCATCTGCAAGCATTCACAGATAAGAAGCAATGTGTTACACACTGCATAAACTGCTTCTGAATCATTTCCTGTCTGTCACATTCCCCAGGCTATGGGTAGAAGGTCCCTCTGGTCCAGTCAGCTTAATTAGTTATTAAATAAATAAAACCTGAAATGGAAACACCAGACTCATTCATATAAAAAGAGTATTCCCAAAAGCATTGTCAATTTTTTTCTATAAACCTGGTCAGTAAATGTTTTAAACTTTTTTCTCACTTTTATAGTAAGTATTGTTTCAAGTTCATATTCGTGTTCTTTTATGTGCTTTACACAAAATATCAGTAACAAAAGAGTTACTAATAACATAAATTGAAACTTGCACACATATATATGGCAAAATAATAGTAACACATTAATCATTGTATTCATCCCACCCCACCCCATGAAATGTCATGTCAAAAAGAAAAGTCTTAATGCCTTCCAAAGCAATGGGCAGTCTCAAAGCCTCCCAATTAAACAGTTCCACAGGTGGGGACATGAAAATAAAATGTAAGATAACTTGAGGTCTCAAAGTTAAAATGTGGAACTATCAACAGCCCATGGGAAGATGAGCACAGAACCTGTATAGGCCAATAAGGTACAACAAGCTCCTCTAGGTAACATGGACCCAGGTCATCAGTGGACAGACAGTCTAACACCAAGATCACACAGATCATCCTGTAATGAAGTGGAAGCCAATGAGAACAGGCTAGTGATGTACCAGTTTGTAGCCTATCTGCTGAGTTCTTCTCCATCTACAAAACAGTCAAGGTCAGTGTTAGGTAGTCCCAGGTAAATGGCATTGCAGTAATCCAGTCTGGAAGAGACTAGGACATGAACAACAACAAAGAGATCACCTTGTAATAGCAGGTGCTTAATCCTGGAAATGTTTCACAAATGGAATCAAGAAAACTTCACAACAGCCAACACTTGGCCAAGAGTCAAGAATGATATCAAGATCTTACATATTATTAACAAACTCGAGCTTGTTACTGCAGGATATGCCAAAATTGCGCAACTGTGGGACAGAAGAACCTGAAAATGTCTCACTTATTGCCAATGCTTCTGTCTTGGAGGTGTTCAGTTTTAGCCAGTTTATAAGTAACCATGAATGCAAGTATTCAGAATCATCCACCAGAGAATAAATACTCACTAAATCTTTTTGTGGGAAGGAGAAATAAATCTAAGTGTTGTCAATGTAACTGATATGCTAGGTCCCTTCCCCTTAAGGCTGCTCCAACAGGAAGCACATACACTGTGAGTAATAATGGATGTAACTTTTCCCATTCAAATCATGTTGTAGTTACAAAATACCACATAAATTAGAAATTCAATAAAGAGGCTAATGAAATGTAGATTATCTTCCTTGTTCAAAGGATATGAGAAATGAATAGACTACTATACAGTGCATAGGAAAACTACAAACATTACCTTTTTGGTTTACATTTGTATATATGGCTAAAGTGAGGAAGCAATGTAGTAAACTGTGTTTTGCTTATTTAGCTATGTCACAAGCAGCATCACAAAGTGTTGCCTCTCCTTTACGTTATTTTATTTTATTTACATATTTTCAATAAGGCCATCAAGTGGTTCAGTGTTTCTAGCATTCTAATGAATATTGTGTAAGCTACAAATCTAAGTAATTCTAAAAAAAAAAAGGAACTGGTCCATATTAATTTGGCATGGTGGCTGTCTAAACTGAGAGCTGGTCTTCCTTATTACGTCTTACCGCTTTGTTGATGGGCTTGACACAGAACAAGTTGTGCAGGTGAGTAATATTAAATATGGCCACTAAGAGTTGCAAAAGTAGTTAAATATAAACAGCTCACAACTAAATGCAAAAAGTTTGAACTAACAACAAAAAAAGTTAAAACAATTGAATCATAAATTGAGCAAGGCTGAGTCACATGTGCCTTTATTTTGCAGATATGACAAAGATCTAAGATGCTATAGGAGTACTGTATAGCTCCAGCAAGTTTTGGAAGCTGAAGCAGTGAATATTTGTTTACAGTATTTGATATGTTTTTTAGTTGCACTCTGAATTCCATAGCTGACTGTGTACCCAGACTGATGTTAGCAGGGGATCAGATTGCTTTTGTAGTTGTACTTCAATACTGTGCAGTCCTGCACTATGTTATCATGAGTCTTGCCTCAGGATGCAAACCTACATCATTAATTATTCTAAAAGCCCTCTCATTCTGAATCAGAATCTGAAGTAACAAATGCCCTGGTGGCACAGCACAGCATCTAACTGAACTAATAAATCAATATCAAATGCATGTGTGTGTGTGTGTGTGTGTGTGTGTGTATATTTATATATATATATATATATATATATATATATATATATATATATTGTATATGCATGTTTAATTTTTTATCTTTTTAGTTTCTATCACAAAACACATCATTCTTAAAAATGTCACACTTCAGTCTCAGCAGATAACCCAATGTATTAACCACCTTTTTTAAGAATTTATTTTTTATATTGATTACCTTGTATATAATCACTAATATTATACACCTACAGGACTAAATGATGCAGTGGATTCTCAGTTGAGACAAAGTGGCTATATCGGTGTCACCCTGCAGATTACATAGCTCTGTTAGTATTATCTACAATGCTTAGCTTCAGAACAGACCACTTTGCTCTTAACAGTTTAGCATAGTGTGTTACTATTTATAACTCTGTGCTTAATCACATAGAAGCATACATTTTGACAGACAGAGGAAATTTGGTTTATGCAGTCTTCTTTCTGCCTTCCAACTGAATAAACTGTAAATTGCACAAACTGCAGCTTACATTTCATAGCATGTGTAAGAAACTGCCTTTTGTTTGTCCTGAGATCTTTGTTTGTGACCCTAAAACTTTCAACACATATTTGGTGAGCCATATGCAGTTGCATCTTTCCTGAGCTGACTACTTTTTGTTCTTAAACTATAACCTCTTTATTCCAAGACATCTCTTTTCATATGCTCAAGTTTCCCATGAGATAGTCAATAGTTTCAATCATTCCTAATCTCTTTTGTTCTTGAAGGATAAACCTTACACATATTAAGTTCTTACCAGGTCACTTTACATGAGTATGGTGCAGACTGTTCATTTTTTTTTAACTTTGCCTAAATGACCTCCACCCTGCCTATATTTTTGCAAAAGTAAGGTCTGCAGAACTGAGTACATGATTTTAGATGGGAGTTTTTGTAAGTATTTACAGAGAGGGGTTATGCCCTCTTGTTTTGTAATGGGGTTTGCCTCTTCCTGTGAGTCCCAGTAGCCCACCAGTTCTTCATTGTTTTTTTTTGTCATATTGCATCCTTGTTTTTACATTATCATATATTACATGGCTGCCCCAGGTCCCTTTACACTTTTGTTATTGTTACAGTTTCCCCTGCAGGTGTGTGCTCTTTTTCTTGTTATTTCCCAGATATATTATTATGTATGTCTGAACTGCGCTTAAGCTGTCATGATTTACATCATTCTTATAACATTGCCAACTTATTTTATATTCTTTCTACCCATGATGGTGTATCAGCCCTAAAGTACTTCATTGTGTCATCAGAAAAAAATGTGCACTTTTCAACCCAGATCATCTCCAGTGTTACTTTAAAAGAAACAGAATAAGACCACACCCAATAATGACTCCTATGGCACCACACCTATTCTTATGATTTGAATTAAACAACTTTTACCCTTTGTGTCATATTGTGAAGCCAGTATTTTACCAACACTGCCCTAAAATACACAAGATTTATATGTTTACTAAGCTTTGATGTAGTAGCACATCAAACCACCTAGCTAAAGACTAAAATGGACAATCCACAGTCCCCTTCTTATCCATCTTTATTGTCAAAAATTCTCCACTGCAAATCCATGCAGTTTTTGGTCTTGCGTTCCTCTGTGTTCCAGATTTTCTGGATTTTTTTTCCATCAGTAACAATTCCATCTTTTTTTTTTCTTTTCTTTCCACACCTAATTGCTTCCATTCTTGTAAAGAAGAAATCATGTCTGCCTTCCTCCGGTCCTCATGCGTATACTCTGATTCAGTTTGTTAAAACAGTAATTTGTGGTGTTACAGTGTTATAAGTTCTTACCTCAGTTCTCCTAATAATTTTGTAGTGATCCTGGAGGGTCTTAGTGTTTTGTTTTCCTTGAGATTCTGAAGCCCTTTCTTATGTAAAAGGATTTGGATGATTTATTTTATCATACCAACTGGATTCTATATACCTCTACTGACTTCTTTCATAATTATGGCACAAATTAGTCAATCTCTAACTACTTTGTCCATCTTGTATATCTTTACAATCCCTCCCTCCATTACGTTCATCTACTTTCTTTGGGATAAATACTCTGATAATTGTAGACCCAAGGTATGAACTACATCTTTGCAAAAGATATCCATACCAAAAGCCGTACCTCTCAACCTCAATGCACAAGAAATCTAGACAAAGCCAAAAATAATGTGGGACAAAGACCCAAAAGTAGGGATAGATTTAGATTTTAAATATTGTTCTTATAAACTTAGAAAATTGATAGAATAACAGGTTTTGAGTTAGCATGCATTTTCTGATGGATATGAAGTCTGACACTCAAATACCTGTCATTATTTATTGACTTTGATCCCCCCAGTGGCTGGCCAGAAACTCACTAATATAAGGAGCAGACCAAAAACATGAGGCAAAAGTCTGGACATTCTGCAAAAATCTAGACAGTTGAGAGGTATTCCCAAAGCATTCATGTTTGAACCTTATACACATTTTCATGTAAACATTCTACCTGTCTATTGGTCTCCCTCTTTGTCTTTTTATCTACCCCTTCTTTCTCCTGCTGAAGTGAACCGGAAAATACAACATATTAAAAAATAAATAAATAAAAACTGTCGGTATAATATGAAACAGCAACTCACAAAGGTTTTGTTAACAAATGCTAAGATTATATTACTGTCAGTGGTAAAATAATAAACATGAAAAACAAACATGTCAGAAAGTAATTACAACTAAGTTGTGTAAGAAGTTGCAGTCTGTCGTGTCAATCACTTCAGCTGAAAGCAGAATGAAATCTGTTTTGCTGTGTGTGTTTCATTACACTTAATAAAGTAAACAATACAAGAATGAAGTTAAAATTATAAAAAATATATAATTGCATTAATAGCATATTCAGTTGTAGAGAGCATGCACCAGCAAACTCATTATAATTTTAAATGCAAGTAGAAAACTTTGCAAAAGAAAATTTCTGGCAAAGGGAGACAAAAGTTGTGAAAAATAACTTCCATGTTTTAATACTCTGATCTAAAGATTATTTATGGAAACCTATGTCCCATTTAATCTTACTAGGGGTAATACGTACTTATTGACCATGGGATGATTAAGGCCAATCTAACACAAAATGGAATAGTTTAATTCAACCATCAAAAGAGAACTTGACTAAGCTTAAAATGGCCTAGTACTTACCTATGAATCTATATGTTGTATTATTTATTACTTTCATATTAAAACACTACAGCTTTCATTTATATAGCTTCAACCCACTTGAAAACAGTCAGATTAAAAGTTGGGGCTTTATAATGCAGCCCTTATTTATTTAATAGTGAGTGAGTGAGTGAGTGAGTGAGTGAGTGAGTGAGTGAGTGAGTGAGTGAGTGAGTGAGTGAGTAATTTAAATTCCTTACATCTGGCAGCATTTATATACGCTCTTTACAAAAAGAGTTTTATGTCCATACTCTCCTGGCTCATGAATATTTGAAATGTTCATACTAAGAGACCACAGTGTTGAATTTAGAGCAGTCCAGTCAACAACTGCTCTTTCCATATTTGACAGCTCTATCACCACTTGCAGCTAGCTATCACCCCTAATTGAACTATGTCACTATGAGGAAAAGCTTCTTAGACTGGATCCTTAACTCCCAGCCTAACTATACAGAAGCATGTGGCAACATGCTGGATATACTTGACAACCATCTCCCAACTTTTGCCTGCTACAATACATGAAAGCAAGGAACCTCTGTAATTTTACTGACTTTTACAACTTGAAACAATTTATCCCGTCCCCGTTTAGCTTGGTACTTAGTCGAATGAACTGGTACCTCATAAAATAACTTGCTCTAACAGTGTTATTAAGTACAATAGTCTCTTTCCTTCATTCTTTCAGTATTGAAGAATCTAGCATCTCTGTGCTGCATTTGCATTAAAGATAAGGCATTTCACCACCCATGATTTCAAACAAATCATGACCCATCATACCCAAACTTGGTCACTGGAGCACCATACCAAATCTGACCTTTTAACATAAGACAGGACACTGAAGACCAGAGTAAAAGTTTTGTTTGTTTTATCAGAAACAGTATTTCAGTGCAAACCAAGACCACCATAAGTATAACTTTAATTCTGGAAGAGGCTTATGCCACCCAAGGTAAGCCACCCAACCACATCCCTTCCCCATCCAAAACCCAAATGAGATTGCAACAACTTTGGGGGAACATTTCTTCAACTGCATTCCCAAAGTCAACACATCCTGCTTCACTTAGTGTTCATCTACTGATTATGTAGAGTCCCATAGTCATATATATACAAAACCATTCCCCCTCTCCTCCATAAAGATACTGCTGCTTAAAAGTAAGCCATCTTGTTACTGATAGTAGCCATCTTAAGGAATTCAAAAGTTAGGCTGAGTCTATTACCCATTCTGTCTGTATTCTGATTAATTTCTCACTTTCAGACAACTATGCTCCATCAGTCTGGAAAACAGACACATTATTTTCCCATTTCACAATACACATGGGGAACAGGTCACTTTTAACAGTTTTTGCCCACGCTCACTGTACTTGTCACTCTCAAAAGTACTTGAAAAATATATATACTTACAATGTCTTCATCACATCTAAGCAAAGCCTGCTTTCAAGACATAAGTATGGCTTCTGTATAGCTTAAGATAGAATCTTGTGACCTGCGTCTAAACCTACAGAGACTTTCAGAATAACATCAGTACCATTTTCTTGATTTCAGCAATGCCTTCTTTCATCTACAAAATGTTCTCCAGTTGGTGTCAAAGTGGTATGTATAATCCTTTTTTCTTCTCAGTTTCTATAAATTAAATGTCACAACACTGTGGTGAAGATGGGTGTGACACCCGTGCCCTGGCCCAGCAATCAAGGAGCCTCAATTCTCACCACTAACACTAGAGAGGGCATCTCATATATAAAGAAAGGATAACAAATACACACAATAAAGTGAAATTTCCCTTAAGAAAACACATAGATCACAGTCAGTCCAGGGCTGGTTGCTCCCTTGCTCTCCAGGTCCCCAATAAGAATCCCCACTGGCACAGCTATAGGGTCCAGATCTCAGCCTAGTTAGGCAAGCTAAAACCTCCAGCACCCTCTCTGTCCAACAAATGCTTCGGGTCCCCTGCCGAAGTAGATGACATACACACACACTTTGAGATAAGAATTTATACAACCACACAGACACTCCTGGGAAAGGCTGGCACAGGTTCTCCAGCTGTGCCCCTATCACCCAGACTATATGGTAGTACCGCCTGCCACCACCCACCTAATACTTATCAGCTACTCAAAGGCCCTTAAAAGGGTGTCCAATTATTACTGTGCAATATTATTATCCAATTGGTAATATAACTAAACAGTCAAGGCTTATTAGAGCGACTTGGTACAGTAATCACTATAAACATATAAAAATAGTCCAGTAGCACAAAAGCAAGAACGGACAACTGACAAAATTGGATTATTGGATTATTGATTGCATTAGTAGTAGTATAAATTGGCATAAGCAGCACTTTGAATTTGTCTGATGAAGGCTGGAGTAACACAGCCGAAAGCGCTTACCATTTTCATTTGTTTTTGTCGTAATAAATAGTGGAACCTTTGGTCAGTTGTCCGTTCTTGCTTTTGTGCTACTGGACTATTTTTATACAGTTCGTGCTTTGTTTCATGAATCACTATAAACATGCAATGTAGTCTAGAGCTTAAATTATCTCTACACAAAACAGCCATGGTTGAAAGGTTTTAAAACATTTAATTATAAATAATAAAAACACAAGACAATACTTCTTACTACACAGTGCTAGTCAAGAGTTCAGAGATCACAGATAAATACTTAAAATAATTCAGTAATACAGTTCTGACATCACAGAAAAACACTTAGTCTAATCTTTCTCATTCCTAGCTATTTCTAACAGAAAACACAAGTCTAAGATAACTTACATAAGAAAGCAGGCAGAGTGCTGATGAGTTGGATGGTCAAGACAAAAATGCTTAATCCTCTCTGGTTCTCTCTGTTTAAATTGAAATTGCAGTTCTGATTCACATTACATAATTCTTCACACTTTCCAGGTGTTCCCAGGCTACACATTACATCATTCTTCACACTTCCCTGGGTTCCCAGGCTAACAGAAACTGCATTTACATTCTTAACATCTCCTTTTGTTATCTTGCAGCTGGTCAGGAAACAGAGCAATAAAAACACATTTGCATGTTTAAATCCAGCAATTTAACTCTTGGTTAAAACAATAGCAAGAATTTCTTCATCTAGACTCTTCGGCACCACTGTCTACATGAAAGGGTCACCACATGCTTTACTTTAGTCAGTAGAGTGTGCTGTTGTCACATTTTTTTCCAGTTCCACATGTAACACTATTTCTTTACATTTAGGACAACAAGCCTGGCCTGTAGTTTACATTCATATTTACAAATGACAGAATTATCTGCAAAATCCTATCTGGCTAGGGTGGCAGCCTTCACATCCCCCCCCCCCCCGAGAACTCAAGCTACTTTTTCAAGTGACCTTTGAGAAATGCTGCTTGAGAGGGTTAGGTCTATCTGAGTGTACCTTACCCCATTCCCTGTCTAGACAGCTCATCTGCATTGGCATTGCTAACCCCACTGTGGTGCTGCACTGACATATCATATGCTTACAACCCCAGGCTCCATCTTAGCAACTTGGCATTTTGCTGGCTGGCTCTATTTAACCATGTTAGGGGGTTGTGATCTGTCATAACAGTGAATTTCCTTCCATACAGATAAGGCTGACGTTTCTGCAGTGTCCACACTATGGCTGGACATTCCTTTTCTACAGCTGCATAGCATTCCTCCCTGGGTTGGAGTCTATGACTGAGATAAACCACTGGGTGCTTTTCTCCCTCTGAAGAAATCTGGCTAAGTACAGCCCCATCCCATGGTTTGAAGCATCCACCTGCACAACAAAGTCTTTGCTGTAATCTGGACTGGCTAACACAGGGGGTTCTTACAAAGCTTCTTTAAGCTTCTGGAATGCCTGCTCACATACTGGGGTCCACACTACCTTATCTGGCCTGTTCTTTCTTGTCAGGTCTGTGAGGGGAGCAGCTATGGTACTATAACTGGGAACAAACTTTCTGTAGTACCCTGCTGTCCCTAAAACTGCCCTCACCTGCTTTTTGGTAACAGGTGCAGGCCATGCCTGAATGGCTTCCACTTTGGCAGGTTCTGGTCTTATCTTACCACTCCCCACTCTATGTCCTAGGTAGGAGACCTCTGCCATATCCACCTGACATTTGCTCGGCTTAATGGTCAACCCTGCCCTCTGTAGTCTGCCCAGCACCTCCCTGACATGCTGAAGGTGCTCTGGCCAGGAATGGCTGTAGATTGCAATATTATCTAGGTAAGCAAGGGCAAACCATCCTGCTCCTGCCAGGATATGATCTATCAGCCTCTGGAAAGTCACTGGGGCATTCTTCATCCCAAAGGGCATCTTTGTGAACTCATACAAGCCAAAAGGAGTCACAAAGGCTGACTTCTCTCTAGCACTGGGAGTCAAGAGCACCTGCCAGTAACCCTTGGTAAGATCAATGGCTGTAAGATACTTAGCCCCACCCAGCTGCTCTAGGGCCTCATCTGTCCTAGGAATGGGGTAAGCATCTGACTCTGTGTGACTATTTAATTTCCTGTAGTCCACACAGAACCTGGTGCTGTCATCCTTCTTTGGCACCAGCACGACTGGGGAGGCCCAGGGACTGTTGGACTCTTGAATCACCCCTAGTTCCAACATCTCCTGTACCTCTTCCCTCAGAGTCTGTTTGACTCTCTCAGGCACTCTATAAGGGGCTTGCCTAATAGGCCTTTGGGGTCCTATATCCACCCGGTGCTGCCCCAGGTGTGTGCACCCTGGTTTCCCAGTGAACATGTCCCCAAACGACTGCAACACTTCTCAGATTTCTCAAACCTGGGTAGGAGATAGCTGTTGAAACATTGCTACCCCTTCCACCGAGGTGTCAGCCCGAGCCTCACTGAGGAGATCAGTCCCCAGATCTCCCTCAGACTCCTCCTGCAATCCACTGCTAATGTTCATCACAAGAGCCTCCCTATCATGGTAAGGTTTCATCATGGTAACATGGTACAATTTGTGCCCCTGCCTTCTGCCTAGCAGTTCTACCATGTAGTTAACATCACTTACCTTTCTTACCACCTTGTAGGGTCCCTCCCAAGCTGCTTGCAGCTTGTTGTGTCTGACAGGAATGAGAACTATTACCTGCTTCCCCACAGCATACTCTCTAGTTGAGCATTCCTGTCATACCACACCTTTTTCTGTTGTTGGGCTTCTGCCAGGTTCTCCTGGGCCAAACCTATGAGATCCCTGAGCCTTGTCCTGAGGTTTAGGAAGTATGCCACAACAGACTCCTTGTGATACTCACACTCACCTTCCCACTCGTCTCAAATTAAATCTAGAGGTCCCCTCACCTTATGCCTATGCAGCAACTCAAAGGGTGAAAAACCTGTGGATTCCTAGAGAACCTCTCTGTAAGCAAAAAACAGATGGGGCAAATATTTGTCCCACTCCCTCTTAAACTGATCTGCAAATGCCCGTAGCATGGACTTGATTGTAGAGTTTAACCTCTCAACAAGACCATTAGTCTGGGGATGGTAGGCAGTGGTCTTCATGTGCTTCACCCCACAGGACTTCCACAGACAAGCCAGCAGGTTTGACATGAAATTGGCACCTCTGTCAGTCAGTATTTCTTTTGGGAAACCTATCCTGCTGAAAATCTCTAACAAAGCATTTGCCACCTTCTCTGCCTCAATGGAGGAAAAAGCCACTGCCTCAGGGTATTGTGTAGCATAGTCCACTACCACTAGGAATTACTTTTTCCCTGTGGAACTTGGGGTACTCAGAGGACCCACAATATCCATAGCTACCCTCTGAAATGGCTCCTCAGTCACAGGCAAAGGCATCAAAGGAGCTCTCATCTTGTCTCCTGCCTTGCCTACCTTTTGGCATTGATCACATGTCCTGCAGTACCCTGTTACATCTCTGGAAATTCCAGGCCAATAGAAGTTCTGCATAATACGCCTCTTTGTATGTTTTATGCTCATATGACCTGCAAAGGGAATATCATGGGCTATGGCTAGAAGCACCAGATGGTAGGCTCTAGGCACTACCAACTGCTTTACTCTCTCAACTTCTAGCCCTCCCTCAGGGTCCACTCTCTGTATAGTAACCCTTTGTCCCAGTATACAGGTTCCCCCTTTCCTTGAGAATAAGTGCCTCCCTAGCTACCTGCCTCAGGCCTTGCAATGTAGGGTCTGAGAGCTGAGCCTGTCTCAACTCTCTCCTTGTAACCCTTCCCAGCTCCCCTTCCACAGGAAGTCTGGCATCCTCTGACAGTGGTGCCTCACTGTCAGTCTGGGTACTACTACTCACCTCTACCTTTGCAGTTACTCTGTCCAAGGGAACATCAGTACCCACAAGGAGCTGTGGCTCACATTCAGTCTCACTGCTACAGAGTATCTCCCTCCCTGAAGTAACCACCTCACCAGTCCTGGCTGCTAGTATGCAGTCTGTCTGGGTCTCCCTCAGGCTACCAGACTTACCTGCTTGTCTCCAAGCCTGACTGCATGTAACTGCACAAGCACATGGTACTGCACTATCAAAATCATTCCCTATCAGGACATCTGCAGGTATATCCTCAAACACACCTACTTCCTGGCTTCCTTTTCCAGCCTTCCAGTCAAAGTGAACCCTAGCCAAAGGTATTTGGAATGTAATCCCTCCTAAAGCCCTGACTGGAGTAGACTGCCCAGACAAGTAATGCTCCTCTGTAACCATTGCAGGCTTTACAATGGTTATATCAGAGGCTGTGTCTCTCTTGGCAATGGCCTCTTTGCCATTCACTACAATAGGATATAACCTCTGGTGGTAGTTTGGTACTCCTGTTGTCCCAAGACAACGTACTATTAGAATTTTGTCTTTCCCACTTACTGGCTCCCTCATCTTTTGTTCCAACCTTGCCTCCGTGGACACCTGTATGCCACATGGCCCCACTGGTTGCATTCAAAACATTTAACCCTTGCTCCTGGACATGTACCTGGACTAGTGGCTTCCCCTGCTACTGGCAGATTATGTTGGGGCAGTCTGTGCTGCCCGCCATGGGTTCCTTTAAACCCATGAACAGTACTGGGGGTTCCTTTCCTGTGCAGGGCTGCCCTGCTTGCCAGGTATAGGTCTCCCTTCTTCTCCAACTCATCTGAAGTAGCATATTGTCTATCAGCTAACCAGATCCTCATGTCCTCAGGCAAAGTGCTAAGGGCCTGTTCCCTAACCAAAAGGTCTGCCAGCCCTTCAAAAGTGGTGACCTGACATCCACTTACCCACCTATGGAAATAAGTGCTCAGTTCAGCAACATATTCACACACACTTTCATCTGCCTTGTGTCTATGCCCACAAAACTTTTTTCTATACGTTTCAGGTGTTAGCTTAAAAAAAACTCTAATAGACAATTTTTTACAGCAGTATAATAAAAACATGCAACGTCAAACATTTTAGACAATACAGTTACAGCTTTGCCATGGAGTAAGGGGGTCAAGGACCGTACACAGAGCCTTTGGTCAACACTATACTGTTTGCATACCCTCTCAAACATATGAATGAAACTATCAAAATTATTCCCCTCTTTAAACTGCGGAAGAAATTTACTGACCTGTTGTGCTTCTGGGGTCCAGTTACTCCCTTCCCCATTACCTCCATAACTCTGGTGAAGCATCAGAATTTCTCTCTCGTGCTTCCTCTGCCTGTCCTTTTCCTCGGCTTCTATCTCCAAATGCTTGGCCTCCAGCTCAAGTCTCTTTAGCTCCAGATGGAATTTTAAGTCCTCTGCAGAAAGGTTGAGCTGTCCATTTTCCGAGGGTATTATATCTCCACTGCCAGTCCAATTGTCCTCCTGGTTGCTGTTTTCTGATGCAGTTATAACCAAGATTGCAATCAGGTCTGCCTTAGTCAGGTTTCCATGCACTAGTCCCATAGCCTGGCACATCTCCATCAGCTGGCTCCTTGTCAGCTTTCCATACTCCTCTGCTGACACGTTGCCTGCTCACCCTGACTAACTAAGCTAAAAAAAGAAATAAAACAATTGTGATCTGAACTCTGAGTATTCACTGCATGACTATTTTAAAGTACAAAACACCTTCAAAACTCACTGTACGCAAGCTACAGGAATTCACTCTACCCACACCACTAAAAGCCAATTAGTATTTCCCAACCAATTAATATGTGGTGTGGATATCCCACCACTGCCAAACAATTAATATGTGATGCCCGTGGCCTGGCCCAGTAATCAAGGAGCCTCAATCCTCACCACTAACACCAGAGAGGACATCTCATATATGAAGAAAGGATAACAAATATACACAGTAAAGTGCAATTTCCTTTAAGAGCACACAGAGATCACAGTTAGTACGGGGGTGGTTGCACCCTTGCTCTCCAGGTCCGCAATAAGACTCCCTACTGGCACAGCTATAGGGCCCAGATCTCAGCCTAGCTGGGCAAACTAAAACCTCCAGCACCCTCTCTGTCCAACCAGTGCTTTGTGCCCTGGCCAAGTAGCTGACACACGCACACTTTGAGATAAGAGTTTATACAACCACACAGACACTCCTGGGAAAGGCTGGCACAGGTTCTCCAGCTGTGCCCCATATCACCCAGACTATATGGTAGTACCACCTGCCACCACCCAGCTAATACTTATCAGCTACTCAACGGCCCTTAAAAGGGTGTCCAATTATTACTGTGCAATGTTATTATCCAATTGATAGTATAACTAAACAGTCAAGGCTTATTAGAGTGACTTGGTACAGTAATCACTATAAACATGCAATGTCCTCTACAGCTTAAATTATCTCTACACAAAACAGCCACCGTTGAAAGGTTTTAAAACATTTAATAATAAATAATAAAAACACAAGACAATACTTCTTACTACACAGTGCTAGTCAAGAGTTCAGAGATCACAGAGAAATACTTAAAATAATTCAGTAGTACAGTTCTGACATCACAGAAAAACACTTAGTCTAATCTTTCTTGTTCCTAGTTATTTCTAAAAGAAAATACAAGTCTAAGATAACTTAGATTAGAAAACAGGCAGAGTGCTGATGAGTTGGATGGTCAAGACAAAAATGCTTAATTCTCTCTGGTTCTCTCTGTTTAAATTGAAATTGCAGTTCTGATTCACATCACAGCATTCTTCACACTTCCTTTGGTTCCCAGGCTAACAGAAACTGCATTTACATTCTTAACATCTCATTTTGTTATCTTGCAGCTGGTCAGGAAACAGCAATAAAAATACATTTGCATGTTTAAATCTAGCAATTTAACTCTTGGTTAAAACAATAGCAAGAATTTCTTCATCTAGACTCTTCAGCACCGCTGTCTACATGAAAGAGTCACTACATGTTTTACTTTGGTCAGTAGAGTACACTGTTGTCACATTTTTTCCAGTTCCTCGTGTAACACTATTTCTTTACATTTAAGACAACAAGCCTGTAGTTTACATTCATATTTACAAATGACAAAATTATCTGCAAAATTCTATCTGGCTAGGCTGGCAGCCTTCACAATGGGTTTTACACAATATGCTAACAACTTTACCATCAGCATCACTTCTTGCCCCTACCTCATTTGTTGGCAATCTACAAGACATTGTTAGCAAAATCCATCTATGAGTGAAGGATTTTTTGCTATGTTCTTCAAAGCTCTTTCTTTAATTCTGTCAGTAATCCAAGAATCTCAGTTACTAGCCCTCAACAACCAACTCCTAGACCCACCCATTAGCTCAGCAAACTCCTACCTCTAGCCTTAGACTGAAAGCTAAAATATGACGCCCACGTTAAAAATACTATTTCATGCATTCACCAAAAGCTGGACCTTCCTTTCTGTTTCAGACTCTTTTTACCAGATTATTCCAGAGCTGTCACTTTCAGGGTTTGCCTCATTTCTTCTCTTCTGTATGGTGACGGTGTATTCTTATAAGTCAGCACTACTTGTTTTATATCAAACTGGAACAAATCTGCAACAGAATCATGAGATTTGCAGCTAATCTCCCCTCTATCCCTCACCAATGCATCGCTTACTTTGTCAAGCTTAATCTAGCCTCATCTGAAAACCTGCTTTACTGTCACTTGCCTTCCTCTTTCATTCAGTTCATCTACACTAATTGTAAAGTCCTGTAGTTGACTTTCACCAGCTGGCCACAGATTGCAGAACAAACTTCAGCATACCTTAAGGTATCTCAGTCCTTTCTGTGCAAACATTCTGTAAAGTCCTATCTTGTCTCTCAGTGTCAGTGTCACTGCCCTGCTGCTGCTCCCTCAGACTCCTGCACTAGACTCTCACTATCTTCTGCATCTCCCATCTAGTCATTGTCTCATTAGCCCACTTTGCCACCTAAGCATCTTCCATACAGATTAAAATTGTTCTACACTCCTAGCAAACCCTTCTACTGCTTCTTCCTTAACGTTATCCTGGCCCCATAGTTAGAGATATTTAATAAACGCATAGGCAATCATTGTCTCTTGGTGACACCTCTTCATTCTTTTATTTCACTTCTCAGCAGGGCCAGGAGAGCTGATAGGCACCATATACCTATTAAGAAAATTTTGAAATGTGTTGAATCAGCACCATACTATTTGTAACAAAAAGCCAAAATAAAAGAAGGCAAAGAGCATTAATAAAATCCAAACGTTTAATGAAGTGTAAGTGCTTTCATAATGATCCACATTATTTCATCCGACACAAATAACAAAGGCATTGAAAACAAACTTAAATATACCATACAGTTAACCATACACCAATCACAAAACACAAAAATCCCTCCAAAAACTATCATTGATTGAAACTGATTAACAATGATACAACTCTTAAAAAGACATGAACATTTTTAAAAGTCAGAAGCCCTATCATTTTAACTTCCTATCCTTTAACACTGGCTTAAGGGGAACACAATAATTTAACCCTGATCCACAATGTGCCCCCAATCATAAAATCCATTGAAGTTCTACATTTTCAATGTTATTTACAATATCTCCCATTCTAATATTTTCTATCTGAATGTGCAGGACCTGGAATAAAAAAATATGTGTATCACTTATGGAAAGGTTGTGCTTTGCTAGGGCACTATAATCACACCTCTTCCTAATGCAATAAAAATCTGTCCCTGATTCTGGACCTTTGGTCTTTATCCCAACCCATTAGGTTTTTGGCTTTATCCCTTGAGCTATGAAGTTTTGAAGGTTAAATAAGATCTATGAGCAAAAGCTGTTTACCACTTTCAAGCTCGACCTGTTGCATTTTTTTATTTGTTCAATTAAATAAAAAAAGCAACAAAAGCTGGGCAACTTGACAAATAATAATAATAATAATAATAAATAACCTAATTGAAGGCTTAAAGTCAGGCAAGAAGCTTTAATAACTTTTTATAAGCAGAATAAAAATCACACAGTATTTTTTATTTTTTTTAATAAATTAATGTTTCTGGTATGACTAAAAATCTAACAAAACTGGTGCCAACTTGCATTAATGAAAAAATTAGTTAAGGCAAGGAAGAAACTGTATTAACTTATGAAAAACACAGTAACAGCAAAGTTATTCGAGATTCTTGCCTGCATTCAGTCTTATTTTATCATTATTGTCATTATTTTTACTGTTGTTACTTCATAAATGACTGCCCAGAATGTACCTGGGTGGGCTGCTGCCGCTTCAGTTGAGTTCCACAATCCACAGAACTGCACTGACATGTTCAACAATATAGTAAAATTGCAAAATCCACAGCATATACTGGAGCAAAAAGGCAGTCGTCAGATGCAATAGTAACTATTACAGTTCCAAGATACCAAAACGAACTCAGTAAGAGATACTGGTAAAAAATAAAAACTTTTATTCGAACAAACAGTAAGCGCTTTCACCCTGAGGCTTCGTCAGACTATAAAACAACAAAGTCTTCTGTGCTTATAAAGGAAGCAGTACAGCTAATTAAACAATTAAAGTCATATAATCAATTATTGCAATTGAGCATTTAAAGCAACAGACATACTTCTCTGCATGTATATACATATTAAAATCACTTTTACATAAAATATGAATAATAAATACCTTAAACAAATACCTTAAACAAATAAAAATACTATAAACTGCACCTAAGCATTATGCTTAGGTTTAAACAGTCTCCTCTTGCGTAAAAAGGGATGTAAACATACTCTGTCATTTAATCCTGGCGGTTTATCCGCTCTACAGCAGAAAATCCAACGCATTTCACATTCCTCAGTATAGTTAGTTAAATTACCCCCTCTCCCACTAGGTGCAAGGCTTTGCATAACAAAAAACTTAAAATTATGTGACAGCCCATATTGCTTACAGTGTTTGGCCAAAGCATTCTGTTCAGAGCCAACCCTAATGTGGTAAACATGTTCCCTAATACGTTCTCGTAACTGACGGTTCATTTTTCCTATATAAAATGATGGGCATTGTACACATCTGGCAAGATATACCACATTTTCACTCCGACAATTAGTTTGGGTTTTAAAATAATAATTGTAACCCGTATTAGGATGTTGAAACACATCGTCAGTATCAATATACTGACATTGTCTACATGAGTTACAAGGGACAGTGTTATATGTATAAGTAGTACGTGAAATATTTAAACTACCTGAATGATAACACAACCTCTGTTTCAAATTCATCTTATTCTTATACAAAAACCTTGGTTGATGACCCACTACATTACTTATATCTTCATTTAGTAGTAGAGTATCCCAGTGCTTCATAACTATGCTCCTTATAGCATCTATGTCATTCGTAAAATATAACGGTACTTTTAGTCCATCTACTTCTCTTGGTGGTGTATTAAATACACCATCCCCATTCTCCGAGAAATAAGGACAAGCTCTAGAAGTCCGTAAATCATTTACCATAGAGATTGCTTTATCCACTTCTGTCTGCCTATAACATCTTTCCTTAAATCTTTTTCGAAGTTCTAATACCTCAAACTCATAACCTTCATCTAATGGATTCAATCTAGAAGCTCTCATCAATTGTCCCTTGACAACATTTTTAAAAACATAACTGGGATGCATGCTATGTCTATGAAGAAGACTGTTCCTAAAACATGTTTTTCTATGCACAGAAGTGTTCAATAATCCACTTTCAAGCCTCATGATATTAACATCAAGAAACGATATATTAGAAGTGGAGTAACACAAGGTAAACTTCAGAAACTCTGTCAGATTATTCATAGTTTCTACAAAATTTAACAGGCTACTTTCATCACCTCTCCAAATCAAGAAGAGGTCATCCACGAAACGCCTATAAAAACCTACATGATGTTGAAAAATGGCAAGTGGAAAAAGCAGCTCTTCTTCCCAATCTGACATCACTATATTGGCGTAGCTATTGGCACAAGGAGTGCCCATAGCTACGCCATCTTTCTGTAGAAAAACATCTTCATTAAACATAAACACATTGTTGTATAATACTGTTTCTAGAAATAATGCCAAAAGATCAACCATTTCATCACCCAGATTTGACTTCCTATTCAAGTATCGTTGTACTGTGGTTACACCTAGGTCATTCGGAATGACAGTAAACAAACTGACCACATCCAGGGTTACCATAACATAGAACTCATCATCTTTAAGGGTTCTCGTATAGCTATACAAATCTAATAAAAACTGCTTACTATCCTTAAGAATCACATTATTGGCATCAACAATAGGTCTCAAATAATACTCTAGGTAAATCGAAAAGGGTTCTGTAAGCCATCCCTGACCCGACACAATTGGACGTAAAGGTGGATTCAAAACTGATTTATGAATTTTAGGTAAACCTTGAATTACTGGTATACACGGATTGTTTACCCTAAGGTATTTAAACAAGTCCAGAGTAATAATACGACTTTTGACCAAGTCATCCAACAGGTCATAAACCCTAAATACTTTATTAGTCACCTCCTGCATATTAATCCTGACATAGAAGATGCCTTCATCTAACATTTTCCTCATGTTCTCAAAGTATACCAAGCTTTTACAAAGAGAGCATTACAGGAATTGACTCAAGATAAAATGATTGAAGGAGATCCTATTGTGTTGTTGGATCAAGTAGTTACAATCCACCTTTACGCCCAATGTGTCGGGTCAGGGATTTACAGAACCCCTTTTTTTTTTTTACCTAGTATTATTTTTGAGACCCCTTTTGTTGAATAAATGTGATTTCTTAAGGATAGTAAGTTTTTATTAGATTTGTATAGCTATACGAGAATGTCATTCCGAATGACCTAGGTGTAACCACAGTACAAACGCTACTTGAATAGGAAGTCAAATCTGGGTGATGAAATGGTTGATCTGAAAGATGGTTTAGCTATGGGCACCCTTGTGCCAATAGCTACTACGCCATATAGTTTCAACATCATGTAGGTTTTATAGGCGCTTGATGATGACCTTCTTTCTTGATTTGGAGAGGTGATGAAGCCTGTTAAATTTAGTTTACCTTGTGTTACTCCACTTCTAATATATCGCTTCTTGATGGATTGAATCCATTAGATGAAGGTTATGAGTTTGAGGAAAGATTTAAGGAAAGATGTTATAGGGATGGTGTATTTAATACACCACCAAGGTTTTTGTATAAGAATAAGATGAATTTGAAACAGAGGTGTTGTTATCATTCAGGTAGTTTAAATATTTAAAATGAACCGTCCAGTACGAGAACGATAGGGAACATGTTTACCACATTAAACTATACTGAGGAATGTGTTATCCGCTGTAGAGCAGATAAACCACCAGGATTAAATGACTTAAACCTAAGCATAATGCTTAGGTGCAGTTTATAGTATTTTTATTTGTTTAAGGTATTTGTTTAAGGTATTTATTATTCATATTTTATGTAAAAGTGATTTTAATATGTATATACATGCAGATAAGTATGTCTGTTGCTTTAAATACTCAGTTGCAATCATTGATTATATGACTTTAATTGTTTAATTAGCTGTACTGCTTCCTTTAAAAGCACAGAAGACTTTGTTGTTTTATAGTCTGTTTTACCAGTACCTCTTACTGAGTTCGTTTTGGTATCTTGGAACTGTAATAGTTACTATTGCATCTGTGGACTGCCTTTTTGCTCCTGTATATGCTGTGGATTTTGCGATTTTACTACGTTGGTTTTGCTATTGCAGAAGCAGTCTTCCTTTTGTGGTTTTTGCTGGTTATTATTCATGTTCAACAATATGACTGTTATTAATTATTATTAATTATTAAATAGCAGTGAAAGCCATAAACCATCAGCAGTTTGAATGAAACAATGAAGTGTCAATTGTAAAAAATAAGTGCTTTCTTTCCTTTATAGTCAAACACGGAACAAAAGTGCTTATTTTTTACAACGGACACTTCGTTGTTTCATTCCAACTTCTGATCATTTATAGTAAACAGTGCAAAATACCAGAGCTGGATCATGGTTAAATGGGGCCCTAGGCAGGGTAATAGATTCCCCCCAGAGCATCCTCTCATGCAGCAACCCCTTACCCCTCCATTAGCAGACCCCTCCCCAACCAATCCAGTGTTCCATTACTTGGCTATTTTCTCCACAGTTGTCATAAACACGGTTCAAACCTGTCAGCGTGCATACTGTTTTCTTATTTACTTCAATGATTATAGAAATTGAAATAAAATAGCACAAACACTGAGCAAATTGCTAAGCAAACAATACAGTCTCACAATGAAAACAGACTTAGTATGAGCAGTAAACTTCTCTACACTTGAAGCTCAAATTCATTGAAATGGCATGAAAACCCACATTCATTTTGCATCTGGCCAGTGGAGGACTAAGCTTACCTCTGGCTGTTTTCAAACAATAGGCTCCTTACACATTTTTAGGGTCATGCCATGCATACACATATATGTTTTTTGATTCACCTTCCTGATTGTATTAAATTATATTCCTTGTATAATACAGCACCACTTGTTAGAATGTTTTAAATTTGTAGTTTTGAACAGTCTTCTAGTAAGCAATGAAACAAAATGTATGAACCAATAATGACAAAATTACCCATTTCAGAAAATTTTGATCATAAAAGGCCACTCAAACTTCTGTCATTAAATTCCACCAATATCAGTAAATATGCCAAATCTCTGCAGAAGTAAAAGTCATCTAAATAATTCCACATTAAAGGGATCGGTAACTAACGAAGAGTTCCTGCTAGCAAACAACTTTATATTCCATCTGCAAATAAACTGCCTGTTGCCTTGAAGAATAAATTGTCTATGTTACATTAAAAAACGATAAGCTAGTTATATTGCAATAGGGAATAGATGGCAAACTGATAACAGTTTTATAGTTACTAAGCAACTCCTCCAAAGGAGGACATTCACAGGACTGCGGCATCCACTCCCTTTAAAGTACAACAGTACAGTATCAGTGATCCATCTGCATACTGTAGAAGTAGAACCCACAGCCATCTGCATCAAAAGCAAGTATACTACCTGTTGTCCTACTAACAATTCAAACAGACTTTGCATAAATAGCACTAAACTTCTCTTCCCCTGAAGCTCTCAGCTCCTTGTAAACTTCACTTGACACTCAACTAAATCCCTTAACTTTGCAGCACAAGAAATCTAGAAAAAGCCAAAATTTATTTTGGGGGAGACAAAGGCCTAAAACCAGAGACACATTTTAAACATTGCTTGCATAATCTTAGAAAGTTGCTAAAATAAAGTGTTTTGTGTTACCATGTGTTTCCTGAAAGATAGGAAGACTGAAACTTATAGGGCTAATTATTATTTTGTGAATTCAGTTCTCACTGATTTGCCAGAAAACACAAACTAACAGCAGCAAAATACGAACTAATAGCAGCAGCAAAACACAAACTAACAGCAGCAGCAAAACATGCACTAACAGCAAAACACAAACTAACAAACAACAGCAAAACACAAAATAACAGACAGCAGCATATGTGAGCAGAAACCAGCAAAATGATCAACAATTACCTGGAAGTATGCTGGGGGCAGCATATGTGAGCAAAAATCTCTCTTTACCAGCTGAAACACACTCTTCTTAAGAGCTGTACTAACAAATACACTTACTATCTCCCTCAACAGAAGTTTAAATTCCGCACATAGGTGTGGACTACTAAATCTGCGGTGACGCACGCATGGGTCCTCCTTAAAGAAGACGCTGATTTGCCTGTTAATTTTAACTTTAATTTTTTTTCTAAGAGACAAGATAGTCAAAAGTGTGGGGGGGGTGCTCCCTCACCCTATGGTTTTGGCACCCTTGGCTTTCAGTCAATGTTTGTAGTTCACTCCCTTTACCATAGGATTCGGTCATTTTGGAAGTCTGTCAGTGGTCTTGTCTGGCATTACTAATACCTTCCATATTTCCTGACAGACTTCTTTTGACTTGTATATAAAATATCTTGTCATACTCCAATTATATCATTACCACCAACACTGTCCCTTGTTTCTAGATCCATTACCAACTAACTGCAGATGAACTCCAAAGAAAACATGCCTTATTTTTTACTCGTCTTTCCTTATTATAAATAAAAACATGAGGGATATGCACTTCTATAAAAAACACAATGCCTCCACTCCTTCAAAACGCCAAAATCACTGAATATACTAACAGGAACACAATCACTGTAGGTTTGAAAAAGTTCTTTAATTCTGGTACCTCGCCTTCTCCTGGAATACATTTTACACAGTCAAACACCACCCTTTTTAAATCACATCTAATTGAATTATTAGTGCACCATTTCATTATTAATTGCCTTCATTGTTAACACAACAATATATAACAATATAACTTGCATCTGAAACAGCCTTTTTATTAACTTACTTTCATTATTTTTAACTTCATTAAATAACACATTTGTATAAACACTTTTACAAAGTATATTTAATTCATGTAAATGACTTTAATATTTTAAATAAATACTTAAATAGTTAAATAAAAAACAATATTAATCATCACATTTATAAATATTTTAATTTTTAAACTAATGCTATTATTATGATATACACTCTACATGTCCTTATCATTTTTCACTAAATTTCAAAAAACATCAATGATCTCTAAGCTAGTAAGTGGAAAAAAGTGAGTTTGAATTTCCATGTTTGACCCATTAGGGAACAAGGTTTTATAATTAAGAATAAACCTTGATTCCATTTGCAACAACCTTTCACGAAACACTTCCTCATTACCAAGTGTGCTGGGCCTGCCCAACACGCTAAATGCAAAACCCTCTGGGACCCCCCCCATGTACCTCACAAAAATGTTTCCCTACCGGACTTTCCATTCTTTTATGTTTTATATCTCCCAAATGTTCAAGGATCCTAAGCTTCACTTTCCTTGTTGTTTGTCCTATGTACCATTTTTGTTGCATACATCCACATCCTATAATATATACTACCCCTGTGGAGTTGCAGTCGTAGTATTCCTGGGCCCTATATATGACATCATTAATTCTAATGCCATCCAAATTTTTTACCCGACTACAAATCTTGCAATTTCCACATCTGAATGTTCCCTTTCTAATATTCTTTCTAGATGTGCTGTTATATCTGAAATTCAAAATTTCCTTTAGATTGGAATATCTACTATAAGAAAAGGTGACTCTTGGTGGGAAAAGTTTCCCCAATCTGTCATCTTCACTAATAATAGGCCAAAATCTCATCACTGCCTCCCTAAGAACCTCCGAAAATTGTGAGTATCTGGTTACAAAAAATATGTTGTCACCAGATCTGATTTCCTCCATATTCCGAAAACTGGAACCCTGATCTTCATTTCTATCATGCCAGGACCTACTCCTAAAACCCAACGGTTTTCTCAATCCTAGCTCACATTCTACCCTACTTCTAGCCAATGTTATATTTGCTTGGGAATATCCCCTCCCTCTCATTTTTTCCTCAATCTTATTGAATTCACTGAAAATCAAGTTGCTCTCTGAAGTGTGCATACCTATTCGTTTAAATTCACCTAATGGAAGAGACTTAAGCAGAGAATCACTATGCATGCTGGATGCATGCAAGAAATTCTCAGCTGCTGTCTTTTTGTGAAAAGGTTTATACTGTATTTTGTTGTCCGCACTCAAATAAATTTCCACATCCAAATATTGAATGCTTTTTCCCCCGATGAAATATGTGAAATCTAACCCCCAAGAATTTTCCTTGAGCTCTAAAACAAAATTGCCAAAATCTTCTGGATTGCCCTTGCACAAAAACAACAAATCATCTATGAATCTGACATATTTCACTACCTTATTCCTATAAAATGCTGAGGAATAAATAAAACAATTCTCAAAATGGGCCATAAACAAAATAGCATATGAGGGCGCAAATGCTGCCCCCATAGCTGTGCCCTCTTTTTGCAAAAAATGTCTACCTTCAAATTCAAAACAATTGTGCGTCAGGCAAAATTCCAATAAACTAAGAATAAAGTATGTTTTCGGGCCGTCCCCCAACATTTTTTCCACTGCCTTTAAACCATGGTGCCTATTAATACTAGTATATAGGGATTTGGCATCCACACTGGCCCAATAATAGTCATCCTCCCATATGGTGTCCTTAACTAAGGTGCACACTTCATTGGTATTTTTCACATGAGATTGTACCCTTTCCAAATAACCTTTCAATAAGGAATCCAAGAATATTCCAACATTTTGCAGATAACCTCCCTTTCCTGACACTATAGGACGTCCTGGTGGGTTTCTAATGTCCTTGTGTATTTTGGGAATAATGAAAAATCTGGCAACTAAAGGATTTTTTACATACAATTTTCTGACATCAACAGGTAACAGAAAACCCAGCCTCTCACCCCTTTCTAGAAGTTCCAATAACTGTGAATTATATTCCTTTAGAGAGTTACAAGATAATTCTACATACGTATTTGTGTCCATCAATAAATCCAGGGCTATAGAATTGTATTTTGCCCTTGGAAGGATCACCCAGTTCCCTCCCTTATCTGCCTGAGTGAACACATACTGTTTATTTGCGTTCTTTAAATCTGATAAGGCCTTCCATTCATTCCTACTTAAATTATATTTTTTTCTTCCTTCCCCGAAATTTACTATGTTCTTCTTCAATGGTTTTAAACAGTGTTTTTTCAAACACATTAATTACTGCATTATTTCTAGGAGGCATGAATTCACTTTTATAAGGTACTTTGGGCACTATTAATCTTCCATATCCTGTATTAAATACAAAACCCCCTTCATTCTCACTCACTTCATCCTGTGCATAAATATCTATTAATTCATTTTCATGCAAAGTCATATTTAACAAAGAATTATCTGAACAATCTAAATTATCAAGATCAATTTCGTTTCTTTCCACATTGTCAGCATTAAGTATGCAATCTTTATAGGAAAAAAACTCTTTTAGATGCAATTTTCTACAAAACTGTCTGATTTCTAACAACACATCAGCCAAAGAAGGGAAACATATAGGTACAAATTTTGTACCTTTAAACAGTACTTGTTTGGCACACTCGGAAATATTTAAATCCGAGATATTCAAAATGTTATAGCTCTCACCTTTATGGAAGTCCATGTGAGAACATGATTCGGGTCCACATGAGGGATGTGACACACCCTCAAAACCATAGTCCAAATCAGGAACGCTTCTTTCCTCCTCCCTTACTCTCGCCACATCACTATCTTCTTCTCCCCTTGTTTTGAAATCGGCGCCCTCTCCCTTTCTGCTGGGCCGATGTCTGGTCCGAACCACCTGCTACTCCATTGACTTGTACCAGTGTCTCCTGTTCTGCATTCAAACTCTCGAACGAAACACTTTTCCTACTGCTAGACTCATCTGCGGAGGACGCTGAAGTGTCTCCTGCCCCTGATCTCAGGCTGCTTCTGACATCACTTTTTTCCACTTACTAGCTTAGAGATCATTGATGTTTTTTGAAATTTAGTGAAAAATGATAAGGACATGTAGAGTGTATATCATAATAATAGCATTAGTTTAAAAATTAAAATATTTATAAATGTGATGATTAATATTGTTTTTATTTAACTATTTAAGTATTTATTTAAAATATTAAAGTCATTTACATGAATGAAATATACTTTGTAAAAGTGTTTATACAAATTTGTTATTTAATGAAGTTAAAAATAATGAAAGTAAGTTAATAATAAGGCTGTTTCAGATGCAAGTTATATTGTTATATATTGTTGTGTTAACAATGAAGGCAATTAACAATGAAATGGTGCACTAATAATTCAATTAGATGTGATTTAAAAAGGGTGGTGTTTGACTGTGTAAAATGTATTCCAGGAGAAGGCGAAGGCCGAGGTACCAGAATTAAAGAACTTTTTCAAACCTACAGTGATTGTGTTCCTGTTAGGATATGCACTTCTAACAATCCTACATAATTTGCTGTATATATTTAGGCATAGTGCCATCCTGGTGAAACCTAGTCATCTAGGTGAAACCCATAAAGAGGAATAAGCTAGTAAACATTTAGCAGTTACCTGTGACCCCATTTAATCTTTGCACCTGATAGCCTCCTGTTCTTAAAAAAGTACCCTAATACATTGTACAGGTACAGGTACAGAGCATGCTGTTATTCTTCTGTCTTATCTCAACTTGTTACCAGGTCCATGTTATAACTACTTGACTACAGATACATAGCACAAGACTGTGATAGGCTCTCATCTACTGCACACAAAATCTTCATCAATAAAACTGATTGTCTACACTCTCCAATGAGTGGTCCAATGAGTGATGGACTAGACAGTCAAGAGAAGAAGGTAAACACTTGCACCACACCACACTCATCTCATAGTCCCTCAAAACCTACACCAAAAAAAACACACACATAGAAACACAAAACAGACACCTACATTCGCGGAGGCTCTCAATAAAAATCTGCTCAAGCAACAGAGACCTCCAAAGCACAAACGCAAGCAACCTCCACCCCCCAACACAACCCAAATGACATATAGCCCACAAACTCAGTGTGCCACTCAACCACAGCCCATAAGGCATAACAATGTACCCAACACTCTAGTCATAGGTGACTCTATAGTCAGGCACACTGATGTTCCACTCATCATGCTAAACAAGGAGAAAGTTACTTTCAGCTGCCTGTGAGGTGCCAGGATCTGCCACATAACACACGCACTCATGTCACTCCACAACAAGTACAAATATGACTCTGTCATTGTCCATGTTGGTGTGAATGACCTGAGATGTACCTCCCTGAACTACATGAAAAGAGACATGGAGGAGCTCTCTGATCTTGTAGCCCAGGCAGGTATGACCCTAGCCCTGAGTAGCATCCTGCCATCACCCAGAATGATACCATAGACTTCAACAATTGGCTAAGCTTCTGGTGTCATTCTAAGGGGATCCAGTATCTGTCTGCCTGGGATGACATGATCAACAGACCATGATGCTTTGCCAGAGATGGCCTGCACCTGTCGCCCTTGGGTTTCTGGATACTGGCTAAGGCTCTTGCCACCCCTATAGTGCCTTTTTTAGGCAAGGTTCATGACAAATTCACCACCTTAACAGGTAAAAGCTAGCAAAATCTGAGGGTAATACTACTCAATGCTAGAAGTCTAAACCTCAAAATGCATTCACTTGAGGCACTCCTTAAAATGGAGAACATCGACATCTGTGCAGTGACAGAGACCTGGTTCAAGGCTCCAGAGAGCACCCCTGCATTACCAGGCTATAATTCATACCACACCTTTCGGCCACCTAACCTGGACCGAAGCACTTAAGGAGGAACCATGTCCATATTCATTAAGGATATCCACACCTCCAGGCTAGTTGCTCAGCATAATGCATCCGAGATTATCCAAGTGCAACTAACTCTGGGCAAGACCTCAGTCCAAATTGTAACTTGCTACAGATCCCTCACCATGCCCCAAGGATTCCCACTCCTCACTTCTTTATACACTGGAAAATATTAGGGTACAACCCAACACCCTAATAATGGGCAATTTCAACTACCCCACCATTAACTGAGACAACTACTCATGTACCAACTCTTTTTCTCAACGTTTTCTGGAATTCATAAATTCCAGTGCTTTGGATCAACTTATCCACACCCCGACCAGGGGCAGCAATATCCTAGACCTGGTCATTACCAACATGGGCGACCGGTGTTCCACACCAGAGGTCAATTCCTCGTTGGTCAGAGCCAAAGTGACAGAGACCTGGTTCAAGGCTCCAGAGAGCACCCCTGCATTACCAGGCTATAATTCATACCACACCTTTCGGCCACCTAACCTGGACTGAAGCACTTAAGGAGGAAGCATGTCCATATTCATTAAGGATATCCACAACTCCAGGCTAGTTGCTCAGCATAATGCATCCGAGATTATCCAAGTGCAACTAACTCTGGGCAAGACCGCAATCCAAATTGTAACTTGCTACAGATCCCTCACCATGCCCCAGGATTCCCACTCCTCACTTCTTTATACACTGGAAAATATTAAGGTACAACCCAACACCCTAATAATGGGCGATTTCAACTACCCCACCATTAACTGAGACAACTACTCATGTACCAACTCTTTTTCTCAACGTTTTCTGGAATTCATAAATTCCAGTGCCTTGGATCAACTTATCCACACCCCGACCAGGGGCAGCAATATCCTAGACCTGGTCATTACCAACATGGGCGACCGGTGTTCCACACCAGAGGTCAATTCCTTGTTGGTCAGAGCCGACCACAAGCTAATCACCCTAGACATCCACATCCTGCCCCCACCCCCAATTAGGGAAACCACCATAAAAAATTTCTCCAAAGCAAACTTCACGCTTCTTAAGACAGAAGTGGCAAATTTCATGACACCCATGCAGACAGACTATAGAGGTACGACTGCTGAATCCTACACAGATGCACTTTATAAGCACTTACACGAGTGCATGGATCATGCTATCCCTAACAGAACCAAGATGCTATCCTCCAAAAAAAGAAGCCAATCTGGTGGTCCCCTGCCATAAACAGACTCTACAACAGAAGAAAGAAACTGTTGCAAAAAAGAGTAAAATCCCATGATTGGAGGAACTCCCTGGTCAGCCTCAGTAAGGAGCTGAGATCCCTCATAAAATCCTCCAAAGCAAGTTATGAAAACAAAATTGCCACTGATTCTAAGGACAACCACAAAGCTTTCTATAGCTATGTCAAGAATCTCAATGGCAACACTCAGATCTGCTCTGAGTTACAGCACAATGGCACTGAATATACAGAACCAACTGATATTGCCAACATCCTGGCAGATAGATTCAGTGCTAATTTTACCCCCTCTCACCCCCTAAAGGGCCAATCTCTATACTGGAAGAATGTAAAGTTCCTGTAATCACAGCTGCTTGGGTAAAAACCACACTCTCCAAAGCCAAGAACATAGCATCCATGGGACGTGACAACATTCCAGGCTGCATTCCACATGAACTGCAGAATGAACTGGCACCCCACCTAAGCACCATTTTCAATCATAGCCTCACCTCAGGCTTTGTGCCCACTGAATGGTGCACAGTGACGTTTATCCCACTCCACAAAGGGGGAGCCACCACAGACCCCGGGAACTACCACCCATTAGCCTAACAAGCCTGGTCTGCAAGGCCATGGAACATATCATCATGGATCTTATACACAAAGACATTGGTAATCTCCAAACTCTGGACCCCACCCAGTTCAGGTTTGTAAAAGGCAGTTCATGACTCCTAAACATGATAGCCTTCTCTGAAGCAGTCATCAAAGCTGTAGACAAGGGTAAGGTGGTTCACACAGCCTATCTAGATCTCGCCAAGGCTTTTGACACCATCCCCCACTCTGGAATCATAGATAAATGCACTAAACTAGGTATAAATCCCTATGTCACAAGATGGGTTGCCAACTGGCTCACTGACAGAACCCACACTGTGAAAGTAGCAGACTCAAAATCTGACTTCAGACCAGTGACAAGTGGAGTACCACAGGGTTCAGTCCTGGGTTCTCTCCTGTTTGGTATCTACTTTTCTGAAGTACAGGCTAACACAGAAGGTCTTTGGCTAATGAAGTTCGCAGGTGACTGCAAACTAGGAGCCATAATCGAAACTTCTAATGATGTGGACATCCTACAGGGCCTCATAGAGACAGATGCCTGGTGTCAAAGCCATGGCCTCAAGCTCAATGCCAAAAAGTGCAATGTCATCCCCTTTGGTAAAAAATCCGTACCCATGAGCTACCACATAGGTGGTAGTCTACTTAACACCAAAAGTGTGATGAGACCTTGGGACACAGGTTGACAGTAGTCTCTCCTTTGATAATCACATTGCCACAGTAGTCAGGAAATCCTTCTACGTGGCACACCTCATCACAAAAGGTTTCTCATCCAGGAAAAACGAGGTCATTGTTCCCCTCTACTTGTCACTTATTAGACCCATTATAGAATACAATGCCCCTTTTGGTATGTACCTCACAAGACATCTACAACAACTGGAAAGGCTGCAGAAATACCTCACAAACAGGATTACCAGCCTCGAACAGATGCCCTGCGCAGACCGTCTCAAAAAACTCCAGCTTTTCTCCGTCGCATATCGCCTACTCAGAGGTGATCTCTGCCTAACATACAAAGCTATGTCAAATCCAGAGCTGTTGGACATGCTCCACTTAAAGAAATGCCAATCCCTTTGAACTACAGGCTCTAGGGACATAAACCTTGTCACTACAATAAACAGAACATGCTGGAGGGATCGATTCCTGTCCCAAAGGCTTCCCATACTCTGGAACAAACTAACTATCTATATCAAGCAAAGCTCCTCATTAGCACTCTTCAAGAAAAATCTTGATGACTGGATGGGAAATAGGAAATTCACCCCAGAGATCACCTCTGTGGCTCTGCTCGACAGGGGCACAGGAAAATAATTTTCTTGGGTGGTAAAAGCCAGGGTACCTTTTTGGCTAGGCTTATATAGGCCCTAGGGCCAACAGTCTAGCACCTATCTATGAACCTATGAACCTATGTCAGTCTTCACTGCTTCCTACTATACATACTCCTGCTAAAACCAACAATGCAGTATTATGGTGTTGGGCAGACATCCTTTGTGGGCATTTCTGACCTACCTATGGACGTTGCTTATTCTAGTTCCACAACCCTGTGTTACCAGGTGACTTTCTACACTTTCTGCTGTACATGACAGCATTTAAGGGGGTGCTCTGACCATTATCACACTTATCAGCAACTTTGATCACACTGCCCTGATCTCCAATCTCACCTTTTATAAGTCCCTTCTTTGTCAGTGTCTAAACTCTCCTTGAAAATACGCAAAAACATGCTGTCATCCCACATGATAAATTCATCAGGCCTGCAGATGTACTTTTGATTAGTGGCCAAACCACCTTGACTGTATTCTGTTTCCTGCTGCTGTCATCAACATACTTATGATTGAAATTTTAAAGTTCATAATAAGGGCTGTGTCTACATGCAGTGCAGACATCTATATGCCTTACCTCTTAAGTCTATGTATAAAAGGACAAACTTGTAATTAAATGTACTGAATTGTTCATGAACCCACTTTACCTAGCATTCATGGACCTCAGTACTATCTTGTGGTGCACTGAAGAGTCATTGAAGCCAACCCATTTTAAGATCAAGCAGGTATCTCAACATATTCTTCCATTCATTCAGTCAATTATACATTTTCCAGCAGAGATGCAACAACTCAGCTGCACCTGTACAGTAACGTACATGTCATCACTTGTATTCCTTTCCTTTCATGCTTACAGGTTTTTTGACTTAAAAAAGGCGGCCATTCCCTCAAATACAGGCCAATAGTAAACTTTATTTTCAAATCATGTAGTGTTCTCTCACAAAAAAGTCTGAAAAACAGAACATAACTATTATGGTTTTCTACATTTGTTTTCATGCCCCTAAGCTATATTATTGAGAGAACTACCAGTGTTGTGCTTAATAACAGATGTATGGTGTTTATATTGATAAAGGAGCAGTCAAGATTGTTATTTCAGAGATGCCCATATAGACACACCTCAGTTTATTTCTTGCATCTCATTGCATCAGAGTTCAGTAGTTGACTAGCTGATGTAATTATGCTTCAGGCCCTACTCCTGGATCATTCATCCAGCCTTCAACAACTTTCAGACCAAGATGTCTTAAAAATGTTCCAGTACTGGGACTGAAAAGGAAGAAGTACCTTATTCTTCTCACTACTGGACATATAACTGGTAGTTTGGTTGGCAGTGGCCAAGTTCTAGACCTCTGTTTCCTTCCCATGGTCTTCCATCCAAAAGTGATATGCAGATACAATCACAGGGAGAAAGATTATGTACTACAAATGTGCCATTTTATTGTTGCTGTTTTTCAGTCGTTCAGTCATTCAGTGACTCCCACTCCAGAAATCAACTCAAAAGTCACTGACAGATTAGTGGGCAAAAAAATGTTTGCCGTTAAAATTCATCCTCTTTCACCATGTTGATCCCTGTGAAACAAGTCATTTCATGAACTCTGGACAAAAGTATATTGCTTAAAATAAGAAATGAATCACTAAAGGCCTTTTGTAACTGAGTCAAACTTAGTTACAATTACTATTAATACAACATACCCCTTGTATACCTTCCTAGATATGCACAAAATAAAACATAGATGTGATGCAGGTAAAGGCTCATCAATGTAGACTTCACTTGACTTAAAACTCTTTCTAATACTAATGTTATGATGGCTTTTCCTGTCCAATGATTCCTTAAATCATATTATATTGTCTGCCATCCACACTGCTACTGCTATGAAAAAGTAAATTACAGGCATACATCAGTTTTCTGTAAACTGCTTTATCGCATTTCTGCTAACTCTAACAGTTGCATCATCATACACCACCTTGTCTTACTTACTGGTTTCCACTGATAATCAACTATGGAGGGATCCATGACATGGCACTGAATATACTTTCAACAAATTACTAGTGACCAGAGAATGATCTATCTTAACATTTTGATGACTCAACAAAACAGGCTAACAAGAAATTATTTTATGGAACTTCTGCAGGGGAGGTCAACATATGCCCCCCCCCCTCCACACAGTGCCAAGGTTACACATCCTTATGGAAAATGCTGATGACTTCCTTCTTCCCTGAGATAACCGCAGCCTTTTATTTATTTTTGTTTACTGGGATAGTGCACTGATCAATATTGACCAATTTCAGCTTCAGCCCGGATGAAACACAAAACATTTCACAAACAAAAAATACATAAATATTAACAATAACAGAACAGTTCAAATGAATTACACAGAAAAAAAAACTGTGTATATACATTACAGTTAACAAGCACAGTGTAATGTGCAATCAAGCAGAGTGTAATTTACTTTCTAAAGTGGGTCAATCTTCAGTGAACCTTGAGAGAGAAGAGCCTTAGAAAGGAGATAGGTTAGGTTGTGTTGAAGCAGAAGCATTTGACTTGAATAAAGTGATTTTGCCCTGAAATTGTAATATTTATGAAGGACAATGCAAGGCCCATAACCCCTGTATGTGGTTTTCAAGGGAGCTTTACCCCTGCAAAAATTACAGTGGATCATGTATTTTTCATCTGTTCTACTGTATCAGTTAAATCTCGGTTTGATAAGTTCCTTTTATTCACTAATGAGTCATCAAATAGTGTAACTAAATTGAGAAAAGCTTCTGAAATGGTCCTGAAACATCTGATTTCAACATTAAAACACATTTTCAGACTGAAAATAACATTTCTGTTGAATTTAATCATTAGAGAAAAAATGACTAGAAAGAACAAAAAACGCAACACTGAGGGAAAAAAATCAAAAGCAGACTTGTGATCTATGCAATGTGCCAAATAATGTAACTTATTCAGGAACTTGGAAACCTTGCAGAGAAAAATATGGAAGAACACTGGGCCAAAGGTTAAATGTATTGGTTGGAAATACATTTAACATCTTTTGAAATGAAATAGCAAAGAAAACAAACAATTCCAAAAACAAGTCAGAAAAGAAAAAAAAAAATCAAGATAGTTCAGATGACTGAGAAGGCAGATATTAAGAAGTGTTATTTAAAAGACACTTAAACTAAACAAAGTTAGAAGGCCTACTATCCTTATTAACTAAGTCACATACAAATCGCTGGCCCTGTAGTGCATAGATTCAGCAACTATAAAAAAAGGCTAAATTTAAAAAAAAGTTATAACAATCACTAGTTGTTATAAAGGATTAAAAATGTGTTTTGTTACAGAACTAAAAGAGTATTACATACAACAGAAAGGTGTATGATACGCTAATGTTGCAGCTTCATAGGAAAGGAACAAATTATCATTAAGATACCCAACATAATTTGCAAATGATATATCAAGATAAGGCTCTTATTTTTAACATTCATGAAGAATGAGAATCAAATAAATTGCAAAAAAAGATTACCAGATGCTATGGAATATGCAGCTGGCTAACAGCCAAAATATAGACATCTCTTTTTTAAGGCTGGAACGTGAAACAAAAGAAACAGTCCAAAATCAAGAAAAGTTATTCATGTTAACACAGACATCTTTGGTAAACAAAAGTTCAGGTTTTTAGTAATCTCAATGGTTTAGTTCTTTAAAGAAACACACACACACACACACACACACACACACACACACACACACACACACACACACACACACACACACACACACACACCTATAAGAAGTTAACAGAATTGAGAAATAATTTGCCAGAGCCATCCTGGATGGATTAATAAATTCATCAAAGAGCACATTTATCAAACCTGCCCCACAGTCAGAGCCAGATCATGTTCCAATAGGGTCCTAGGCAGGGTTATGGACTGGGCTCCCCAGCCATGTAAATATCCTATTACTTGGTTGATTCTCCCCAATTATCATAAAACAATGTTCAAACCTGTCAGTGTGCAATAGAATTTTCTTGTTTCATTTTATAATGATAAAAGAGATTTGAGTTTAATTTAAAATTTTTATTTAAATTTTTTACAGAAAAAAAATTAGCAGACATTTGCAATACAAAACAAACAATAAAAACTCTCACAGACTTAGCATGAGCAGCAGTAAAATGTATCTTCCTTTGAAATTCACATCTTTTAAAATTACATCTGGCAATCCATTAAACTATTAGAAACAAGCTAGGATTCACAGTCAGACAGCATATACTGATGTACTAATTAGTGTGTATTTAAAATATGTAGGGATTCAAATACAAAGTGAAATGCATTTCTAACAGCCTGGGATATCAAACTGGATACAAGTGTCCCTTTTCAGGGGATCAGGAGCATTGTCTGGGGAAGTGATTTAATTAGTCGCACAGTAGATAAACAGTGAGGAAATTAAAATTTGCACTACAGGAAGCAGCTCATTAACAATTCATAGCCTTACTCATCTGTGCTAACTACCAGACAATTTGCTGAAGCCCAGCACAGTGCATTTCACATCTACATGAATGCAAAAAAAGCAAGCTAAATTAAAATGTATTCAGAGTTAAAATATTCACATTAAACTCAAACATCATGGTGTCAAGTTTACTCACAACCAAATAATAACACACTGTCAATAGTCAACAGAACTGGAAAACCAAGGGTCATACCCAATGGATACATCTAACATGATGATATGATACCAGAAACTGACATGTTTGCTATTATGTAGTGACTGCAATCAACTGCACTTTATTAAAAAAGCACAATTTTACATGAAACACACCACATATATAAGGCAAAATTGGGGACAGTTGGCAACCATGCCCTCTGTATAAACCCTGCACACATATACCCCAACACAGAGATGTGATCACCAATCACAGCCATATGTATGACTGTATACCTTGGATAGATATCTAAGCTATGTAGTCCTACATATGGCTGTGGTTGGTAAACAATTGAAGAAATAATGTATCAGAAATGTATCTCCTCCTTCTGCTGTCACAACCAGACAGTGTATCCCACTGCAACTCCACTCTTCACTCACAACCTTAGCTCAAGTATTAAAGACAAGGACCTGAAATCAGAACAGATTTTAAATATTGCTCTTACATACTTATAGAGTTACTAGAGCAACAGATTTTACATTAGCACTCATTTTTGGAGGATATAAAGTCTGAAATTCACATTTGTCATTATTTAGTGACTGAAATCCACAATAATTTGCCAGAAAACCATACATTTCACAAGGGAAAAAAAGACCACAGCACAATCCCACTCTCTCTACCAATAATTGAACAGAGACACATAATGCCAGCATGTTCTGTCTGGAGTTGTGCAGGCATCTCCTCTGATTTGTCACTTTTCTAACAATGTCAGGTGTCTGTGTAACTCTTGATAGAACAGGAAGAAACATCATTTAAGGACGTACATGGTTGACCTCAAAGAAGACTTTTTGAAACAGCTTTGTTACTGACAGAAGGTCACCATCATCAACAAAAATTTAACACAATAGAGTTGCTATAAAACAGGATGCCACTATATTCAGTTGCATGTACTTACGCATTATGTGTGTATGTGGGGGGGCTCTGTAGGTAATATATTATCTAGGATATTGCATTAGAAAGCATTCTTCCATATCTTCACATCTCTAAATATACTGACTCCAACATTGTGCAACCTTGGACATAAGGAGAACTTTCACCCTTGCAGTTCCACAAGCTCAATGAAATTAGTGCATATCATTCAAGCAAAGATGGGAGTCAATTTAACAAAATTTAACTAAACTAACTAAACCAATTTCACTCATGTCTACTGTGAAGGACAGGTGACAACTGATACCAAATATGGATGTGATCTGCAACCATTATCTCCATAAAGGGTGAAGTAATAACAATAAAGTGTAATTTCTGAAAAACCAGACAACACATTGCAGAAATAGCTTCCAAAAACATCAAGGTCTACAAAATCTTACTTTTCCATAAAAATCTCTCTTTCTTCTTGGAATGCCAATCAACAATTCTAGGTGTTATCCTTTAAATTGTATTTATTTATTTTCCACCGCCTATCTATATCACAGTTAATTAACCACAATGCTTATTAATTCATGCAGTTCATAATAACTATATACTTTTTACCACTCTGTCCTATTTTCTTCCTTTTGTCCAATGTATAATCCTATATATTCTATTATTACAAAGTCCATACATCAGCAACACATCTTTTTATGCACACTGCACTATTGTATATAGTTGATAAAAGTTCATTTTATTCTATCTAGTTGTTTATTTTTATTGTAGATAGTTGCTTACTAGTCAATTGTTTATATTAACTCTTTTCTTCTTGGTGGTTTGCTCACAATTCTTCTGATATTAAATACAATAAATCTGAAAAAACAAGAATATGCACAAAGGTTTGTTCAAGCAATCAAGCTACAAAGTACAACCTGGCTCCTAGAGCATAAATGAAACATACACTGCTTTCCTGGGTATGGGATTCCAGCTTCCTCACTCAAATTGACCTGCACACCGTTCAATTACAGAGCTGAGTCTCTAGTCCAGCAGTCTCAGGCCCCCCGACTCACCACTCTGTCAGTGAACCAATGTCTTCCAGGGCCTCTTTATCCACAGTAAATGCATCAAGTATTATTTACACACACACACACACACACACACACACACACACACACACACACACACACACACACACACACACACACACACACATATATGCTCACACACACACACACACACACACACACACACACACACACACACACACACACACACACACACACACACACACACACACACACTTAATTCCCAGAGACACCTGTCAGAATTATCCAGTTGCCCACAGCTTTCTTCCTAGCCTAGTAACACTGCCACCACTCTGACACAAGCCAGAGACTTCCAGTCACCTATTGATCTTAAATCAGTAAAACAGGAAGTACACCAAAAGCAATCTCATTGAAGCGTGCCATACAGCTTGGTAACCAGTGTAAATAATGGTTGTGGTCTAAATGGATAAACCACAGTACATACATACACTTATAGTAAATAAATATCACCCACAAGAGCTTAAAGGTAAATAAAGAAACTTTACTTACATAATAAATAAAATATGCAGACACACAAGAAAATTTAAAAGAAAAGGAAATAATGGATCAATCATGTACAGAGAATTCTAAGCTCTAGATATCAAAGTTCCCTGGCTAGCTTACTAAAAGAATACTGTCCCCAAACAGATAGCTTTCAAAGACAATTCCACAGGCAAGACAAGCACCATCTTTCTACCTGTCCAATGTTTTCAGTATACACAGTTACATAAAATGCCCACTTCTCTAGCCCCAAATGTCTCTGACATCATCATCCAGTTGCTGGAGAAACATGTCATAAACTAGTTCTTCTTCTCAGTGTAGTCACCAAGGCTTGTGAAAACATCAGCATCTGTTTTTCCTAGAATCCTGAATCCCAGTTCTGTCTTAAAGAGGTCATTATAACCATTACATTCCAGTGATCTTTCATCCCTGTTTGTTCCATTAACAAGAGGTGCCATCATGTCTAGAGACTTGGCACATTTCCCAGCCCTTTGACATCTGGCAAAGTATTCATTTTCTACTATGATAACAGACTGCAGATAAACATAAGCTTTCCCTTTAACCTGGAAATAGTACATTTCATAGACATTCCTTGCCTTCTGACAATGGGAAAAACAAAGTGCCTTATTTCTACCATGAGAACACACTACAGATAAAAATAAGAGGAAGAGTAAAATCAAAGAAAAGAAGGATATATTCTGACTAGTTCAGTCTGGCATTACTACAATTCTTTGCACTTTAGCCAGGCATTGCTCCTGACGTCACATTTCTCACCACTTAAGAACCTCAAGCCATTATTCTGGAGGCATCTCTCAAGAAATGAAACTTGAGATAAGGGTGACATCTTTTGGTTTATTAACCCCATACCACTTCTAGATAACCCATTTAGTTCTATTGGCACTGTCACAGCAATGCTGGATAGTCTTGATATAGGACTGCAAAGCCAAGCTCCATCTAAGAAGCCTCCTCACACCAGTAGCATTTCTGCCATCAAAAGTTGGTGTGTAGTTTATGCAAATCTTAAATTACACCCAAACAGTTTTACACTGTAGCTGAATAAGATTCATCCCTAGTTGAAGTATGAAGTTCAAGAAAATAATAGGGTGCATGACTCCCTCAGAGGAAATCTGGATAAGAAGAGCCACCACCACAGAGTTAGAAGCATGGATCTGTACAAGGAATTATTGACTATAATCAGGACTGGATAATACAGGAGAGGTCCATTAAGAGCCTCCTTGAGCTTTCAAAATGCCTGCTCATGGGTTCGTGTCCAGACAACCTTTTCTATTTTTCCTGGTAAAGTGAGTAGATAATGTAATACACCAGATAACAAATTTCCTATAGCACCTTGCTGTCTCTAAGAAGCCCTGTACCTGCTTCTAGGTAGTAAAGGTGAGCAAGGCCAGTATAGCCCCAGCCTTAGCAGGCATTGGCCGAATCTTCCCAACACCCACTCAGTATACCTCTGCCATACCCACCTGATACTTGTTAGCCATGATAATGAACTCTGCCTTGTTCAATCTGCTCAACACTTCTCTGACAGACTGTGCCTGTCTGCCCAGGAATACAGTTCTTTTTTCAGAGTGTATCTAACTCTTTCAGATTCTTTCTAAAGAGATTGCTTGATTGGTTGCTGGAGTCCCGTTTCTAAATGATGCTCTACCAGGTGAATTCGCCCTGGCTTGCCAGAAGTTACATCCCTAAATTTCTTCAATATTATTTGAATTTTTTAACTTGGCTAGTGAATCATCTGTGGAGAGAGAAACACCCCATCCACCAAGGAACTAGATTAAGCATCACTAAGGAGATCTACCTCCAGATCCCCATCTGTCACCCCCTGCAATGCATTGGAGATACTAAGTAATAGGCCCTGTCTGTCATGATAGGACTTTATCATATTAACATTGGAGAGCCTATGCTTTGGTCTCCTGCCTCACAACTCTTTAATGTTTTTGACATTACTCATTTTTTTCTTTTATCAACAGTGAAAGGAGTCTCCCAGGCTGCCTGCTGCTTGCTGTGTCTTACAGAAATAAGTACTGTCACCTGTATCATTACAGAATATCATCTGGCTCTATCTGTCCTGCTATACCAGACCATTGTTTGCTGTTGGTTCTGTGACAGGTGTTCCTCAACCATCCCCATAAACTCCCAACGTCTAGTACTAAGGTTTAGGAGATACTACACAACAGACCCCTTGTGAGAATCACACTAATCCTCTCACTTACCACAAATTAAATCCACCTCTAACCCAGTGACCATACAGTAGCTCAAAGGCATGAAATTCTGTGGATTCCTGGGACACTTCCCTGTATGCAAAGAGAAGATATATGTGTCTCATTCCCTCTTGAAATGGTCTGCTAATTCCCCCAACACAGTCTTCCATTTGTCTGTGGGTGGTAGGAGTAGCTTTTAGAAACTTTACATCACAGCACTTTTGCAAACATGCTAGCAGGTCTGACATAAAGTTGGTATCTATATCTGTCAGTATTTCTCTAAGAAAACATACCTTGCTAAAATGTGTAGCAAAGCATTTGCTACTATTTCTGCTTAAATGGAAAGAACAAACACTGACTCTAGGTACTTAATGGATAAATCCACCACCACCAGGATATATCTCTTATCTATGGAACTTGGAGTAACCAGAGGTACCACAATATTCATAACTACCCACTGAAATGGCTCCCATATAACAGGAAAAGGCAACAAAGCAGCTTTGGCTTTGTCTCCAGCATTTCCAGCCTTCTGGCATTGCTCACAGTTCCTGTAGTACCTTTTTACATCCTTTCCAATCCCAGACCAATAAAAAAATCTGCATAAGACATGTTTTAGTATTGTTTTATACCCATATGCCCTGCAAAAGGAATATCTTCAGTTATGGCCAGATGTGTCAATCAGTAGGCCCTGGGTATTACCCATTACTGTATTATCTCTCCCTGTAGCCCTCCTTCAGGAGTCCAGTCTCTATACAGCAATGCTTTTTTCTAGTATATTGGCTCCCTCTCTGATCATCCTTGGTTGCCTCCTGAAGTTTTGCAAAGTAGGGTTCAAGAGCTAAACACAGCTCAACTCCTCCTTATTGACTTTCCTTACCTCCCCTCTAAAATAAAGTTTATTACCATCTGTTAATGGTGCCTCAAGTCTTGGATGACTAGTACCACTTATCTCTTCCCAACAAGTATCACCTTCCAATGGAATCCTAGTACCTTTCCACTGTTGTGGATAAGATACCAGGTTACTGCTACTGACCAGCGCCACCCCCCCCCCGAAGTAGCCACATCACCACACAAAAATGTAGACATGGTCTCTGGCTGGGCCTTTGCCCAATTGCCTTCCCACAGATTTGCTTCCATGGCTGGCTGTACATAATAGTATGTACAAACAACCAGCTATGGATGAGTTTAACAGTATATACACAAGGTGCTGTACTGCTAACATCAACAAATTTGAATATAGTTGCATCTGAGGCCATGTCCCGTTTGGCAATGACCTATTTCTCTTCTACCAGGATAGTATACAGACTTGTAATAAACAACTACCACTGTCGTAGTGCTAGTTTTGCCTGATGCTTCCTGAGATCTTTATTCTCCCCCATGCCTTAATGGTCAATGAGACCACACACTCTGTAGATGGTATGATTTAAAACACACACACACACACTGCACACTTATTTATGAGTTAATAGGAGGAATGCTAATTTGCTAATCCACCTGCAGCATTACTTTGGGGGTATTGTAGGTGACCAGAACCCATACATAGGGCAGACATGCAAGGAAGCCACAGCAAGAAATGCAATTTGACTGACACTGTGAGATGGCAGTGTGATTCATTGTGCCACTGATCAGTTGATTTCAAACACATCCTGCCCAAACCACAAAAAGTATTCACTTATTGTGAGTACTGCTGATATTTGAATGTGTTGAAAACTTAAATAAACTACAGCAACCCCTCCCCATAGCAACACATATATAAAAGCATTATCCATAGCACTGGTTTTTCTATTCTGACTTTAGCAAATACCATATACTGTGTAACACTGTTCCTGTAATGTCAGATTGGTAACTGTTTAACAGTAATCAAATAACAGTAGTTGTAAGTCACTTTTATCCATACACGGTCTCGATACCCATAAATTACAGCTACTTTTTGAACTGTGTATACCTCACATGTCTTATTGTCATTTAAAAAAGACCACAGTAAATTATTCCATCATGCTTTACAGAAATTAATTTTAGCCCTGTAAAGACAGATTAATGATTGTTTAATCTAATCATGGCAGGAGGGTCAGTTATTTCCTAGACAGACACAACTCATACCTAGTATTTATAGCCACACTGTAAACTGAATACACTTCATGATGTCTAGTTCTGGCAAATAATAATTTCTCAAAAACATACAATAGTTGCAGTAAAGTATTACAGCTTACTTCACTAAATGCCCATTAGATCTACAAAGCCAAATAAAGTATGTTTAAACTCAGCAAATGACAAAAGTGTCATTTACTTTCATTAACAGACTGCCACCCCACCCCTCATTTAACAGGTATAGCTACTGTGTTGAATATTTACACTTCAGGTCTAATTGTGATTAAAAATCAGGCCACATCAATGTGTTTCAGCTTTCTAGTTCAGCTTTGTTTCACATAAATACATTATACTCCTTCCACGACTAGTAACACCCAATAATAGCCACAGTAATATAGTTCTATTTTGTTTCACACAAACAATAGCCAAAGTATCCCAACTTGGTCCACTGGAATCACATTATTTCTACAAACCTAAAATGATGAGTAAACAGCAGGGTCAGCCAGTTACATCCACAGACAGTCCCCATACCAAGCAATTACAGCTAATTTGCTATCCTATTATATTAAAACTAAAAAAGAAAGAAGAATCACAATAATGCATTTCAAATCTATTTAACACAAATAGCTATTACCCCAGTCCTGTAAAGTTATTCACTACTTCTATTTGATTGCCTGTCAGTATATTTAAAAAAAACTACCTCATACTACCATTGATTACAACTTCTGCTTCTCTTTCCATTCACAGCCATTTCAAATGTGCAAGATCTCTGTTCATTGCTATCCCACAATCTAAACAATTAATTAATTAATTAATTCGATCTTCGGTGAGATAGAGGAGACAGCCTACAAGCTGAGTGGTTAGATGTACATCACTTCCCCCATATGGCTCTTCAACTGCAGTTGCTTTGATCAGATGCACCATGATCCATTTATTTAAAGTACAGAAATACCAAAATTCTCTACTTTAAAAATAAATATTGGAATGCACTCCTAGCCATATAGCACCCTAGGCAGCCAACTACTTCACCTATGTTTAAGGCTGAACTTATTGCCAATCATCTGACAATACTTAGCAGCATAAAGCTCACTTGTGACTTCTGAATGAATTCCCATAAAGTTGGTAAAACTGACAGCACATTTTAATTTTCTCCTTATCCTTCTTCTTGATGGAAAATCAAAAAGTCAACATCATAAATTCAATTTATAAAAACAGTAATTACCAGCTAATATTAATCAACATTTTTTCCAGTATAGAGTGTCACATAGTTGTTTTAAGTCTCGACTGAAAACTATTTATTAAGGTACAGGTCTTTAAGGAGAAGTCATGGCAAAGATATTTTGGAATCTATATGGCAAACATTCATGGTTGTGAAAGCAGATTGTGGTTAATGAAAATGTATCAAACTCATGAAACAAATAAAATCTAATAAACCCCCTGAAAATAACTGGCCACATAGCACAGAGAGTCATAAAGCCCTGACTGCCTCCAGATGACACTTATTCAACTAGCAGCACAGCCAATACTGGGAGGGGAGGATGGGAGTGAGGGAGGCAGGGAGGTAGCTTGGCCTACTGCATTGGTAATAATTTCTGGCATATCAGCACAGTATGAAGTGCCTAGCATGCTCACACTGCAAGCAGTGTGCCACTTAATTATGACGTTGCACATGCATTCGAACATTCCTGCATCTCCCAAAGGTAACCATAGCGTAGCTCACAGGCTATAGAATGCACTGGGAATTGGAAGGCCTACAGGAATGGCAATACTGCTTCTGCTGGGGATGGAATGAGTAAATTACAAGCAGGAGGGGGAGCCCTTAGAAAAGTCCTACAGATCACAAATAAATAAATACAATCCTGAAAATCAACTGAGCAATTACATACAGTGAACAATGTGCAATATAAGATATACAGCCACCTGTACTTCAGATGGAAGGTAATAAGTACAAAGCACAGACCTTTTTTATTTAACTTGCTAAAGTCACTGCTTGTTTCTTTTTAGTTAAAGAAAATGCAAAATACTCAGAATGGTTTTATTCTAGTAATACCTAAAGGATAATATTCTGTAACCCTTTGATGCTAGATAAAGTGCATCTAGTCTGTGTCTGGCCTTCCCTCAGTCCCTTTGCTTTAAATATTATATGCATGGAAAGATACTTCTATGTACTTCCTATGCAATGATATTTTGTCTTGTATTGTGGATAAAGCAAATATTTTCATAGGCTTTCTGAATGATGGAAGTGAAACCAGAGGGCATATCAGTCTTTATTTATATTAGCTGTTATCTCTCCCAGATTATTCATGATACACTGAGGAAAATTGGCACCCATGCTATGTTAAAACAGATTTTTAGCAATGCAGCCTTTTCCAGGACGCTAAATATAATTAAGAATTTTAGCTAGTCTCTTGGGGTATATAAGGATAAAGATGCCACTTAAAATACTTATGAAATTGACAGCATACATTCTGTAAACATAACACAATATATCTAGACATTTGGAATATAGGGACACAGTTTGAATTATTTTTTTTATATCAGAGTAGGAATACAAGCTTTAAAGAACATGTTGTATACTGTTTTTAACAACTGATTAATCCAAACTTTTTTTTTTCAGAATAGTCTGTATAACAGTAACACAAGGGAAAGGAAGCAGTTAGTTCCTTTAAATTCACAAATAACTATTGATGATTTGTTATCAGATGCTCAGCTACATTTCTCACATACTGCAGCTGGAAACAATCAAACACTTAGAAGACAGAAACTCAGTCCAGTTTGACAACACCACAATTTTAACCATTGACTTCTACTATACAATCATTGCTAATTAGCTATGCATTTAACTTCCTCGCTATTATTGAGTCTGAAACTGAGTAATTAAATGCAAAGTATCATCACATTAACCCTAATCTTATTTAAGGTGACATCAGTAATGTTTTTTTTTTGTAATTGTAACTTTAAACTCATTCATACTCAACATGCTGATTACAAGGTGTGCTTCATCATGTCTAAAGTGCTAAGTTGTGTGAGCTGTTTTGTCTCATTCAGTATTGCAGTTTTTGAAAGGCAGGCCACACATAATACAATTTGTACTGTGCACTTCAATTGCCATTCTGAATTAACAGTATTCAGTTCAGCAGTTAATAAGTTTAAATATGAAAAAAAAAAAAAAAAACCTGTCAGGCGAATGCTGATTTGTTTAACTTGAAAGAGTTTTCCCATTTTAAATATAACTTAGAGCTCCAGGCCATTTCCATCCACCCTGACAGCCTTAAAATCTGACAAACACCTCATTAATTGAAAGACGGCAGGTATAAATAAGTTAATGTAGTTTTAAAAAGGCATAACCTGATACAATAATTTTTTATACAGTTTTAAAATACATTTTCAGTTTAAACAGGTCATATTACTGTTTTTTTTTTACTTGGGAATATGTGACAACAAGTATGAAGAATTGGTGAAACAGGAGAGTGCATTATCACTCTTCCTACAAAGCACTAACACTGTTCTCTTAAAAAAAATCAGTTGCTGCAAACTCATATTTCAATTCCATATGCTGCATATACTGGCAAGTGTCTGCTCACTTTGTAAGGTATTGTTCTATGTAAATACCGTGACTTGCATTTTTCTGAAACTTCACATTTTTTGTAACATTTGCAATCTTGATGTACTATGGCAAGAAATGTGTTCTGGTTCCTGTGTTTATGGACTTGTACAAAACTCTCATTGAGATATGGCTCCAGAGCTCCTTGGGTATATACTTGTTTGGAGTAGGGATTTGATCAGATGGAAAATGTGAAATGTGACTTTTAGCAACTGCAATGTATCAGCTTTATTATGTTGCTAATGGCACTGCTTAGTGTACCAACTATGTAATAACAATCCAGTTTTGTAAAATCAGTATGGTATTCTTTATTAGGGCATTTGTACCTTACACTCTACAGTAAAGCTGAGGAAGATGAAGAATGTCCAAATCTCTCCCTTTTTTTGTGTGTCTGTTCCATATGTGATGTGCTAAGAAATGAGACACAATGAACGGGTCTCATTTATGCAAATTAAAGAAAAGCAGATTGATCACTTGCAGGGATCCCATATGTGTGGTGGGTGAGGGAAGAACGTCCTGAAGGATTATGTCACTTTTGTGAATGGGCAATGTCTTCTCTCTGTATCTTTTACATACCGACCCTTGATCATTTGCTAAGGTATGTGCAAAAACAAAAAGGTAGGAACATAGAAATTTTTAGCTCTTCCGCATTTTATGAAAGACACCATTTTTTCACACAAGACAGAGAAACAGCATGCAACTGGAAGGCCAGGGGGTAATTTAATGATATATATATATATATATATATATATATATATATATATGTATTTTTATATATATATATATATATATATATATATATATATATATATATATATGTATATATATATGTATTATATATATATATATATATATATATATATATATATATGTATGTATATACGGGTCCACTTTGTAATTTCGAAATACTGAAATCCCGAATTTCAGTATTTCAAACTTACAAAGTCGGACACTCACATTTCCGAAACCGGCAGAAGCGTGAAATTCAAAATATCGAAATACCGATATTTCAAATTTTGGTTTCCGGTGGTATGGAATGTGAATGTTTAGGCTTTATTTTGGCAAGTTTATGTGTGTTAGTATGTTGGTTAGGGGTTTAGTGTGTGTAAGTGTGTGTTGTGACTGTTGTGTGTGCTTGAGGGACTGTAAGATGTCTGTGTGTGAGTTTCATTTGTGTTACTGTTTATGCAATCTCGGAGTTAGAATATATAAGTAGGGTGGTGTGGGGGGGGTGCAGGGGCCCCCCTGCTTGTATGTAGTTTAGATTAGTTTGTTTGATTGTGGGGGGGGGGGTTGTGTATGTTTATATGTGTGCTGTATGTGTAGCGTGAGTGTGGGATTTTGAATTTCGCCGTTGTGTGGTTTCAAGTTTGCGAGTTTTGGTTGGGTTTTCAGCTTTGTGATTTTGGAATACTGAAATTCGGGATTTCAGTATTTGGAAATTACAAAGTGGACCCATATATGCACACACATACATACAGGCGCGCGCGCACACACACACACACACACACACACACACACACACACACACACACACACACACACACACACACACTTTGTATTTTATTAAAAAAAGCAGTCTCTAAAAATTGTATTCTTGCACTAAAGATCTCTAGCAACTCAGGAATATGAAAGCTTAATAATGCTTTCAATGTACTGGCCTCATCCCCTTATCAGGTAAATCTAAAGCAAGATCTAGTGATTCTCTGGAAACTCTAGCATCAAATGAGGGCAGTAAATAGTCAGTTTGATATGAAGCAATGCTGTTTAGCAGGAATACCATGCAAAATGAGTGCTAATATCTGCATCATTGTTAGTGCTTCTCACCACCTTTGACATTTCCACTATTGCAGAGAAGTAAAGTTAAGAATAAGTTTAGAATAAGCTTTGGAATATGTTACTGCCCACTTATGGTTTCTGGCAACTGATAGAGACATTAAGTGCTCCAAAGTGACTCTTGACACAATGAATACATTTTCCCATAGCCAACAGGCTGTAAGTTCTTTCAAAATATTCAAAAAATGTCACCTCAAGCTAGACAACCAATGAAAGTCAGGCATAAGTATATATAAATATCAGCATTACAGTAAAAGAGATACTGTCTTTTGAATGAAATACAACTTTTCTAAAGCAACCTGATGCATCTTTGAAATGAAGCCTAAAGCAAAAAGATAATTTATATTGTAATGATCTGTGTTAGACAATGCTAAACGTATTCAGGATTTGAGCAAACAAAAAATTATCAGTGGTGCAAAAAAATAGCACTTCAAAAGTTTTCTTCTTTCTGGCCATTAATCCATTCATCCATCTACCCAGTTATCCATTCAGTCATTTTCTAAAGCACTTATCCTTCTAGAGATAAGCTGTAAATAGAAGTGAAGAGGGTGTAGGAAGCCAGCTCAGCCAGGCAGACAATACATCATTATCCTCAATTACAGTTTCTAGCTCCCTGTGGAAGATGCCTAGTCATTCCTATGTCGTAAGCCTACCCAATGGCCTCTTCCAAATGGATCATCCCTGGTGCACCACTCAAGGGAGGGACAGAGGGTGCATCTACACTGGGTACCCAAACTGCTTCAACTGACACCTCTTAATCATTACCTCTACTGCAAGATCTTATCTGGCTGACATGCTCATCACTATGTTATAGAAAGTGAGCCCAGCAACCCTAAGAATGAACATCATTATCACCTCTTGCATCCATGATCTCATCCTTTCAGTCACCAGACAAGGTTCATGATGACAGCTGAGGATGGGGGTATAGACAGACCAGAGATGCCAGAAGCTACCAAAGGCTGGGGGCTGATGGCAACAGGGACACTTAATGATGTAAAAAGAGGTATTTATCAGTATGTACTACCATGACAAAAGCAGACAGCAGTATCTGAAACATGTACTAGGCTTGTAAGGGGCATAGCGGTCATTAGCATAGTATACATCCATGAAACTGTGAAGTATGAACCTGTCAAAGACTGTAAAATATGTACTTTGCTACAAGATAAAAATGACAGAACATATTAATTTCCACTATATAACAATATTGTTTTTGGTTATTATACCATACTCTAATGATATAATTGAGATACATACTGTTTGTCAGGCTGAAAAAAATATAAAATATATGTTTTTGTCTAAATGATCACATGAGACTTCTGCCGGTAATTAGAAGTAAAGGACCATTTCTCCATAACCACAAAAAGTATTACAGCAATTTATTCAGAATACTATATCATAACTTTCAGCTGCATAATGTACTTAGATGGTGGTTCCAGTTGTAAAGACATATATCATTTTGCCTTCTTATAATGCTCTTTACTGCAAATGAGTCTCTAAAGGGAAGATAGGTTCAAGTTGAGTTACAAAAAGTAATGTATTTGGCACCTCAGTGAATAAGTATTTTAGGCCAGTATTACAGTCAGAGTATTGAGGAAAAGGTAATTACAACACCCACATTGAAATAAGAGTGTAACATATAACACAGAATGTCAGAGTGTGGCACTAAAGGCTCATGAGCTAAAGCCACTAGGATCTCTCTCTGAAAGGTTATATGTCTTCCCTTGAGTTTCATTACAGAATTTGCATATAAAAACAACAGAGCATTCTGCCATGACGCATATATAAAACAGAATGTTCTGCCATGTAACTGCAGTTCTAACCTTTGGGCTTCTCAGTGTAGCACACTTCAGTATTTTACTTCATAGCTTTGGCTGTCTCAAAACATGACACTGTAGCACGGCATACACACACACACACACACATATATATATATATATATATATATATATATATATATATATATATATATATATATATATATATATATATATATATAAACACACACAGGTCAAAATGCCATTTCCCTGAAGAAAGTTCATATTAAAATCTTCAGGAACTTGTAATAAGGTATTCTGGTATTAAAGACAAATATATCCCCCAAGGAATTGTACATTATCTTTGACTGTGAAGGAATCATACAAATACAATGGTCATATTATTCTTTGCTAGATATTGTCATCCTCCTAAAAGATCATATCAATAATCAATTACAAGAGATCCTATAAAAAACATTTGATTTCATACATCAGCTGTCCCCCAGCCCTTTTGCTCAGAGGTCAAATAACACACAGGTGGACATCAGGCATAGTGGCAGGCTGAGACAACGAAAGTCCTTTGAAAACTTTAATTTACCAGCTACATATAAGAGGCCATTTGCCAGTTCCACAAAAAGTTTGGAATAAAAAAAAGAAAGATTTCTAATAAGGTATCTGGTACAAAACACACACTGTTCCAATGGAATGTCAAGCTTCTGAGAGGATTCACTACCTTTGACTGTAAAGGAATCACATAAATATAATAGCCATATGGCACTTTGACAGATCCCATCCCACATCAACATATTAGATCAATAATCAGTCATGAATAATCTTGTTAATCATCTGGTTCTAGCATTTTAGAGTACCTAGGTAGAAAAAGAGCATATTGCCAGACTGTGAGAATAAAAGCCATCTGAAATGCTGGAGTTACTAAAAATCTTTCAGCTTTTCCCAGTTAGGGGTCGCCACAGTGGAACTCCTGTCCACTCATGATTGGCAGTGAATTTTTACAGTGCCAAGTTGCCAGCCCAATGCCCAACCTTCAAAGAAGTGTCGGCACGCCCATTCACGCTCGCACCTACCTGCATGTCTTTAGTGTCACTCGACCATGGGGAGGACATGCAGACTCCACACAGAGGGCGCTCCAGCCGAGAATCGAATGAGAGAACCTCTTGCTGTGAGGCGACAATGTTAACCACTGCACCACCATGACTTGAAATGCTGGAGTTACTAGCTGTGTTTAAGATGCCATATTTCAGTTCCTTGAAGACAATTCACAATAAAAAGAAATCATGAACTTCTAATAAAAAACTTTGGTAAAAACATACACATATTATCCCAGTGAAATGTTCCCCTGCTGAGAATGTACACTACCACTGACTTTGAATGCCATTACACAAGGGTGGTTGAATCACATAGCCTGGTAACTAAAGATCCATTAGTCTCACCAGCCTCGTATGAAATGCTATGGAGTGCATTATCTCAGACCTCATTAATCTGGACATCAAAAATCTCTTATCCCTGGACTTTCATCAATTTTCCTTTATCAAAGGTAAATCCTGCCTCTTTAACCTCATTAAGTTCTTTGAAAAGTAATGGAAGCAGTGGATAGTGGTTACACAGTGCACGCAGCATATCTATTTCTGGCCAAGGCCTTTGACACTATTCCTTGTGCAGGCATTATTAATAGACTTGTAAATCTGAACACAAATCCTTATACTGTGCTATGGATAGCTAACTGGGTGCCACTTCTGAAACAATAAAATTAGTAGTAGTGTACCACAGGGCTCGGTTTTAGGCCCCCTCCTGTTTGGCTTTTATCTCAAAGACCTTCAGTCCAGTACTAAGATTACAGATGGCTGTAAATTGGGCATTGTTATTCATTCTTCATCCAACATGGGTTAGACCATGTTAATAACTGTTGCAATGCACTGGTCTCAGACTAAATGTAGAAAATCTGGCATTGCTCATTTTGGTAAACAAAATAGTTTCTCTTACTATATAGGTGATTCACCACTCAAATCAGACACTGTTGTAAGGGATTTAGGCACTCTTGTTGATAATTACTGATCATTTGATCAGCATATCTCCTCAGAAGTTTGGAAAGACTTTTATCTGACTCACTTAATTTCCATAGGCATCTCCACTAGATCAAAAGATGTCTTAATTCCCCTTTAATCATATCTTATCACACCCATTATTGAATATAATGTACCTTTTGTCATGTATTTGCATAAACATATCACATAACTTGAGAGACCTTAGAGATTCATAACTAAAAAGATCAATGGCCTCAAAAATCTTATTTATCAGGAGAGTCTATTAGCCATTTTCTGTACTCAGTCTCTAACAGACTCCTCCATGGAGATCTGTGCCTAGCCTTTTAAGCTATGAAATATCTAACCCTATTTGACCAACTATTCTCTTGCAGAACTAATTGTACCTTACTCAGTTAAAGGAACTAAACCTTCATTAGCAGATAAATAAGATACACCGGTGTGATAGATTCATATCCCAATATTTTCCTCAGTTCTGGAACAAACTTTCACTGCATGACAAGCAGAGAAGCACCCTTGTCATCTTCAAGGTTAACCTAGATAACTGAATGGACAGTCTCAAATGATCTGTCTCATCTTGCTCTCCTTGATGCTAGGGGGTAACTTTTGAATAAGCTTTTTGACTAGGCTTGTAATGGTCTACAGACTGATTGCCTTGTACTTACCTAGGAACCTAAGGAATTATAGAAATGCAATGGCAATGTTACTCTTTAATGGAAACTACCCTTCCAAAAATATAAATAATCAATCAGAAGTGACTCTGGAACTGCTGTTTGTTTTCATACATCACATGCACGCCAAAAATGGCATCCATATTCTGCATATTTCTAATGTCTCATTGAGAAGAAAATAAAAAAAAAACATAACAGCCACAGTATCATATTTCAACTTGTTGCTATTATTAGACACATACACAGCCCCAGACAAGCCATATTTATATTTCATAGTTTGCATGTAATGACCACGTATTTTACATGCAGCTTGCTTTCCCAATCCCTTCCCCTTCCCATAAAGGCATCTGCCTTCTATGTACACCTCTTATGTCTGATTGTGAGGAGCATCAAAAAAAAAATGAGGACAATAATTTATTCCAACCTCTCACTCCTTAACACATATGCATGTTTCCAGCATTGGTTACTTGTAGTGATTTGGTAAAACTCTTTTGTATATTTTATCTTTTTAAGTGACTCATCTATCTCTCATAGGATTCTGTCAACTCTGGCTTAGGTATTCTGAGGGACTGCACCCCCCCTACACTCCATAACTAATACAACCATTCTCTGGGTCATGTAATTTCTGGGGAAGGGGAGCCAAATTAAGTGAGTCCTTAGATCATCTCTCTGCTCATTACAAGTAGACAATGCCAACACTCCCTTCCCCCAAACTAGCCATATTGATGATTTTTTTTGAATAACTTAAGTAACTGCCCTTTGATTTCATGCACAGCCTGCCACCCCCCCCCCCAAACACACAGCCAGCTGTTTATGGCAATCACCCTTCATGTGTGACTGCCAAAGGTAGTGAAATAATATTCACAGTAATCAATTTCACTTGCAACAGCAGGTCTGAAATAATAGCCACAGTAATCTACTGCACTTCAACTATAGGGCACATCAACCCCAAGTCAATTTCCATAAAAAAAATAAACTATATATATATATATATATATATATATATATATATATATATATATATGATGTTGTGAATAGTGTGCACTGTTACCACTGCCCACACACGTGCTTAAATTTCTGCCAGACGAAATGAAGAAAAGAATCACCACAAATGTATTTTAACTTGGAGATTTTTTTGGTACTATGTTGTGTTACCCCCAACCACAGAATGACCCACAGCAATAACCACTTGATCATTATCATCCTAACAGCCCTTTGCTTTCATGCACCAACTGCCCCCTGGTAGTTAACCAGTTCTGGAAACCCCTGTAAAGTAACCATAGCAATGTATATCAAGTTACTACTGCAGGATTAATCACTTTTCTTTATCTACAACACCCAGCTTACAACACACACACACACACACACACACACACACACACACACACACACACACACGCACACGCACACGCACACGCACACACACACACAAAACAATCATAGCTCTTAAACACTCAGTTTAGCAACCAGGAACAAAATATAAAGTTAATGAGGGGGCAAAGGCCTTTAATCACTGACACATTTATAATATTCATCTTCTCTTATGTATTTAGAAACTAGATAGAATAACAGGTTTTATGTCAGCATACATTATTCTGAAGAATACAAAGACTTTAATTCACACATCTGTCATTATTAGGGTCATCAATCCTCACCGATTTACCAGAGAAGAAAGGTATCAGTTATAGTCAGCCCCAGCCTCAGTGTACCCATTTATTAAACCTGCAGCAGCTCACACCTTATGAATGGAATAGTCCCTATAAGACAGCAGTAGGACACACTGAAACCACTAAGAACAAATAGACATGTTTCTAACCTCTTTTAAGAATAAGCCAACAGTAATAATCCAACTGCAGGACTACTGTCAAAATAAATCTCTCAAATCTCATTTCCCAAAATGTCCAACTTCTTTGTTCAAAAATCTCAGACATTCCAAAAATAATAGGAAGGACAAAGGGCTAAAATCAAGGAAATGTTTAGATACTATAATTCACTTAATAGAACAAAAGGCTTGCATCAATTATCATTTTTGAACAATAAGAAGTACGAAACTCTAATGACAGCCATTTCTGACTGACTGGAACTGACTTACCAATAAAATCAAACATTATATAAGGGAGAAGCCAAAAATGTGAGGTATCAACCAGGGATGTAGCCAGGAATTTATAAACTGTAAACAATGGAGCCATATTGCACCCTCCTGCAAAAGGTATCATGCCACAGCACTGAATTACACACCTCCCATGAAATGTATAGGTCATGAGTTGGCATTGCAGTACATTATCTCTTTGGCCAGATCACACAGACTGGCCTTTGATTACAGTGATGCACTGCAACAAGTCTCTGTAAATCAACCAGAAGACTTCACGTACAATGCAGTACTGTAGAAAGCCCATATGCCATAACATAGCAGCCAGTCTTTCAGATGTCCTTTGACACCTGCGCTGGCATTTAGCACCAAGTGTCTGTGCCACATCACAGCAGCCAGTCCAAGTGTTTCAAACACACCAGTACTAGTGTTCTGCACTAAGCCTCTGCTACATCATGACATAGTCCCACAGATCCATTCACATAAATAGCATCAGAATAAAATTCATTCTCTGCACTCATGCTAGCTAGGACAACCCATAAAACTATACCCTAACACTCAGCCAATGGCAAGAGTAACATTAATGCATCAAAGCCCAGCACAATGAACACCTCTAAATTTATAGAATTTAAAAAGACAAACCTACTAAAACTATATCTCTTTGCAACTGGGAATAAGTTGTTTGGCATTGTTTGTTGTTTAGTCTGTACCTGAGAGGTGTTTTTGCTGTACTTTTTACAGTAAGAAATTCCAGGATCAGACATCTTGTGGCAGAAGGTATTCACCTGGTCTCTCTGAGTTGGGAAGCACTGCAGCAGTAGTGTAGCTGGGACAGAGTGAGATGGGCAACTGCCCTGGGTGCAAAGTGTTGGGAGTGGGATCAGCCAATCCTGATATTCTTTGAGGTCAAACCTGAGTACTGTAGTGCTCCCTGTGTGGTGTAAAACCAACCCAGGGTGCTGGCTGAACCAGCTACACTTCTGCACTGCAGGAATCTCAGAGTGTGGTTATTTATTTCTACAGAGCATAGCAGTCAGTTTTCCAAGCTTTTATTTTCTCTGGACAGAGTTGCCCACTGGGCCATTACATTTTTTTAATACTAAAGCATGAGTGCTGTAGCACTCTGTGCAGGCTGGGTATTAACTGTAGCAACTGTTTGTTACATTTGTAGAAAGCAGTTTGCTACAGTTTAAGAAGAAGTTTTTTTTGTTTGTTTTAAATAAAACATGAAAACAGCATAGCACTATTTATTTATTTAACATTTGTTTACCAGGAAATTCTGGTTTGGAACAAAGTCAATTTTCAGCAGAGGCCCTGGGACAAATGCTCCAGATACATGTCTTTGTAACGTGGGAGGAACCTGGAGAAAACCCACACAGAAGCAGGGAGATATGCAGACTCCATACAGAAGGCAATCCAGCTGAGAATTGAACCAGAGAACCTCTTCCTGTGAGGCGACAATGCTACAGCTGCACCACTGCACCATCCATTAGTTTAAAACAAGACATTATTTATTTATTTTGATAAAATAAGTTGGAGGGTTAGGGGCAGGGCACAGAAACAGGACCTGAATGGCTGGGACGGGGGTGTGTGTCTTAAATCTGTCCACCTGGTTGGTGTGCCAGTAGTTGTGATCAGCTTATTACAGTGAAGTGCTTTCCTTTTATTTTCTTTTTCACTAAGAGGTGGAGTGCTGGTTTATAGTACCACCCAGGGCGCTGGTTGAACCAGCTACACTTCTGCAGTGCAGTAAGTGCAAAGTGTGGTTATTTCTTGACTAGAAGTCATATACGGCAATTTTCAAGCTTTTTTCCTCTGGGTGGAAGTTAGGATGAGATCTGAAGCCTGTTAAGCAGTGTGGCATTGTACAGAAATAAGCTTAGAGCAGCTAACTTGTGCATCAAATAACACTACCATTTCCTACCATTGTATAACATCCTGCCTTTAACCTCAGAAGCTACCCTAGGAGACCCCTGCTATTATAGATTCCCCAAAAACACAAACATCTTGCAAGTTGGTTTAGCACAGACAAATGACTGGTGTCAAAACCATGGCCTAAAACTCAATGCCATAAAAAGCATTATAATGCCCTTGGGAAACTGTTAATGCAAGCTAATTACTCCATTGATAAAATGCCCTTAAGAGTCAACCCAGTACTAAGGGATATGAGAAGATATATAAACAACAATCTGGCCTTTGACCAACATGTAGCTAAGATAATAGGAAAATAATTCTATGTTTCTCAATTTATAGGTAATGCTATGACATCCAGGCCCAAGGAAGTTATAGTACCACTCTACTCAGCTCCTATCAAACCTATCATTGAATACAATGCCTCCTTTGGCATATCTAGCCAATCACTTCCAACAGTTGAAACAGTTCCTCACCAGGAGAATTCAGGTCATGAATACCCTGTCCTACATTGATCACCTAAGGGCTCTGTCTCTGTATTCGGTCTTCTACAAGCTGCTAAGAGGAGATCTTTGCCTAGGTTACAGGACTACCTCAGACCCGGTTGTGATGGATTTGTTGCACATGCACAAAACAAACAGCACCAGAAACACTACATCCAGGAATCTGAACTTTGGTTATAACATAAACAGAACATGTTGGAGCGACAGATATATGTCCCACAGGATCCCTGCACTATGTATTAGGCTCCTCATCCATGTAAAACAGAGTCCATCCCTAACCCTATTCAACTGAAACCTTGACAATTGAATGGGAAATAATAAATTTACACCCAGTCTATGTCCGTTATGGATACAGGCCATCAATAAGAAAAGTATTATAACTGACACACCCCTACAAATCCTTAGCTACTTGGCTACTAACATGACCCCCCCCCCCATATGATACTTGGGACCCAAATGGTTTGGGGTGCATGGTTGGGTTTGAAAGGACTCGAGTGGTTGTTAGCATAGCAACAATTTAAGAACCTATGAACCTATATGATGAGCTCTCAAAATTCAAATGCAAAATTTCCAGCCTTCATGTAACCTCAGCTGTCATGTATGCTAATGAATTTCACTCACGTTTAAGAAGCACCATAAACCAAGCTGTTGCAATCAGCAAAAAATATACTGGTAAACGTAAAAATAAACCATCTCAGTGGAATGTAACATTAATAAGCTGTATAATAAAACAAAAAGCTAATTAAGGATTATAATAACACAAACTTTGCCTGCATTAAATACTCTGTCAAAACACTAAGCAACAATCTGCAAAATGGCCATATGGAAGATCATAGTGGAACACAAATTAAAATTAGCATCCGCAGTCAAACATAGTCTTCTTTAACTCCTAAAACTATTCAACTTAAGCACGGCTGCAGCATAAGTTCCTGAGTCACTGAAAATTGCTATTATTAGGTCCCTCTACAAGGGGTCCCACCTCAGGTCTCAGAAACTATTAGACCCATTTTGTCTAATAAGTGCAATTTCATAAGCTCCAATCTAAAAAAAAAAAAAAAAAAAAAAAAAAAAAAGTGAAGGTTGAGATGGAGAATGATACGGTTTTGTCATAAAGAGATCATGTGTATTTAATTTAATAAATTTCTTCAACAAAGTTTCTGAAGCAGTACTACCTTGATCCAGCCAAGACCTTTGACACTGCTGCACATGCTGGTATCCAAATAAACTTAAATGACTAAACCCACACCCTTACATTGGGAGACAGATAGCAATCTGGCTGACAGAACACAGGTAGTTAAACTATTAGGTGCCACTTTAGAAAGCAAAAAGATAGACTCCACTAGAAAACCTCCTCAGCTGGTCTACCCACCATCTCCCCCAAGAAACTATAATTTTAGGTGATTTCAATATTGACTGGCAATCCTGTTCTGGCAACCATCCAGCCCATCATGTAAACCTTCATGGCTTCAGCCAACTAGTCCAGTCGCCAACCAGGATAAATAAAAACTCCAGCAAGCACACCACCCTGGATTGGATACTAGTCAGTAGGAGCTCCCAGTCATATATAACAGGCTGCTTATCAGATAGCCTCAGTGATCACTCCCCAACATTCCTACTCAAAAAATACCTATACCAAGCTAAACCTGTAATCTACTGTCAAATACGTAAAAAACTAAACTTTAACCCACTCACATTCATCTCATCCCTCAAAGAATGTAACTGGCATCCTCTAAAGTACCTCAGTCTTGATGACACAGTTGAATTTTTTAATACTACCTTCCTGAGCATCCTTAATTGCCATGCCCCCATAAGACTTTCCAGAACCAAAGCACAACCCTCCCCATGGCTACAGAAAACCACTAAATCAGAAAAGAAAAACAGGGATAAAGCCTGGGAGCACTGGCGCAAAACCAAAACCCCCTCAACAAGACAGAAATTCCTAGAACTATGCAACAGAGTCAAAAAGCTAATAAAACAGGACAAATTCCAATACTACCAGTCTGCCCTAGACTCCTCCCAACACAGCCCCAAACAATTCTGGTCCTCCATAAACTCCATCCTCCACCCAGGTAAAGTCAGTACCCCTCCTCCTAACATCCCTCACTCTTCCAAAAATATTGCTACCTCATTCAACACACACTTCACACAAACCATACTATCACTAGCTAAACAACACAACCCCCCTCCCCTACAACCCACACCTTCAACTAGTAATCTACCCGCTGCCTTCTTTTTTTCTCCTGTACCTACCTCCAGCATAAAAAAAACTCTTAACTAAACTTAAGCCCACCAAATTAGCAGCAGACAACCTCCCAAGTGAATACATACAAATCACAGCTGATGCTCTGGCCTACCCAGTATCCATCTTGATTAACCAATCTCTGTCAGAAAGTTACGTTCCCACAATGTGGAAAGTATCACATATAATTCCCCTCCACAAAGGCGGCACCTCCACAGAACTAACCAATTACCGCCCCATAGTTTCTCTCTCCACTCTCCAAAATACTAGAGAGATGCATACACTCTCAGGTCTTAGACTACCTCCTTACTAGTAACCTCCCTTCCAATACTCAGCATGGTTTCCGACCAAACCATAGCACCACCACTGCCTTACTCTCCTTTACTAACACTATCCTTCAGCATAAAAATAATGGTTATCTCTCCTCTGCTACTTTCCTAGACCTATCTAAAGCATTTGACATGGTCCCACACAAACAACTCATCGCTGTCCTCAATAACCTATCGTTCTCTCAATCAGTCACCAACTGGTTTTAGAGTTACCTGTCTGACCGCCAACAGTCCATTGTATGGCAGAATGACATATCTCCCCAACTACCTGTCTCCATAGGGGTTCCCCAAGGATCCATGCATGGACCCCTACTCTTCTCTGTTTTCATCAATAATCTAGCCTCTGCCACCAAACATGGCACACTCATACAATATGCAGATGACTCAACCATCATCTACTCAGCCCAGTCCCTACCCAAACTGCAAAAAGTCACACAGAAAGCCTTTTCCTCTGTTGAAACTTGGTTATCCGATGCCCAATTAATACTCAACACAAACAAAACTAAACTACTCATCTTCCAACCCACCAAACATATTCAAAACAACTCTCACTTTAACATCACAGCAAAAGACAACACCACTATATACCCAACTGAACACACCAAATTGCTAGGAGTGGAAATAGACAATAAACTAAAATTTGACATTCACATATCCATGACCATAAAAAAGTCCACAAAAAACTAGGAGTGTTATACAGAACTTAGCAACTTCTCACCAAAGCAGCAAAGATTTCAATAGCAAATTCCCACCTTATCTCCACCCTACTTTATGCCTCTCCAATATATACCAACCTAAGGCAATGTGATCTAAACAAGCTACAGACCTGCTACAACAAAATCACCAAATTCACCACAGGGGCATCCTACCATAGTCACCACTGTCTCTCACTTGCTGAACTGGGATGGCTTGAACTCCCTCATCTCCTTCAATGGTATCAACTCTCACTCGCCCACAAACTAGTAAACCATTCACTAAATGTCCCATCCCTCCAGAATCTACTCCAACCCTATCGCACCACCAGACCACTAAGATCCAGCAACAAAACTCACTTGCAGATCACTGAAGCCAATAACACTGCTGGTGAAGCACTATTCTCTTGCGCCATAGCCAAATTATGGAACTCCCTCCCACCCACAATTACCTCTGTACCATCATGCACCCACTTTAAAACTTTACTAAAAGCGCACCTAAAAACATGCTGGCTATGCCCTTGCAACTCCCACTCTAATATCACCCACCCCATCCAACCACTACCTTTCTTTCCACACCACTAACTACCTTGATTATAGCAAGCTCAGATGCTCATAAGCCTAGTACTTATTATACAGCAGGAACTTCTTATTGTAACATTTGTTAATGTCTGTTATGTACTTCGCAGATAAAGATTCTAGTTGTCTACTGATATACTATGTTCTTCATCTGTAAATATGTTTGTAATTAATTGCTATGTTAATCAAATTGTTAATCTCTATATAATCCAATGTAACTACTGTCTGTTTATTTTAACTGTGAAGCTTTTCTCCCCGGGCCTCCACTGAAAATGGACCTACGTCCAGTCGGACACTCCCGGTCAACAAATGTAAATAAAATAAATAAAAAGGCATTCATTAGGGCTCAACAGTGAGATCCCTTCTGTTCAGTATCTTCTTGTTAGACCTCCAAACCACTAATCAGGACATATCATTAATTAAATTTGCCAATGACTGCAAGCTGGCAGTGTCATTCTTTCAGCTTCTGGTACCAGCAAGGGCTAAATCAGACAAATTAATGGTGTATTAGGAAATGGGCTTAATTGTAAAAGGTATGGCACTGTCATCTTGGGAAAACAAAACATAACAACAGCTTGCAGAATGGTATGGTCATGAGAATTCTCAAATCCCTTGTAGATAACTTACTATCTTTTGACCATCATACAACAACAGTAATCAGGATATCCATCTGTATAATCCTGTAATAAGTAAAGGTATCTCATCAATATCAAAAGAAGTTATGTTTCCTCAATACTGTACCTTGATCAGACGATATATATATATATATATATATATATATATATATATATATATATATATATATATATATATATATATAATATAATGTCCCTTTTTACATGCATCTATTCAAATACACCACACAGTTACAAAGACCCCAGAGGTTTCTAACTAAAAAGATCACGAGACTAAGACCTTCATTTATCATGGCAGGTTAGAAACTCTATCCATATACTCTTGTCTTATCTAGTCTCCTGTGCTGTGATTTATGTCTACAATTCTGTGTTATTGATGATTGAACCATCCTTGATTTCCTACACATCCACACAACAAACAGTTCCATAAAACTCAAACTTAAGACTTGAATCTCCTTCAATAAACAACATTCTGGAGGAACAAATGTATTATTCAGTGCTTCCCCACCTCTGGCATATGTTACATAAAGACAGAGTGATTCCTTTGCTTGCTTTAAGATAAACCTGGACATTTAGATAGGTGTCCATAAACTCATCCCTGCCCTGACCTGTTTGCCTCTTCTGTAGGCACAAGGTGGCCTTTGAGGGCGGGAGCTGAAAAGAACTAACTCTCTCTTGTATACTTTATGAATTAGTGAATCTATTCATGTACTGGCCAACAATTTAATTTTTTTCTGATCATAGTAATAGGACATAGGTAGTCAACCTTTGTCACATTACTGTGCAGTCAGTACCTGTGATTAGTTGCCCTAAAAAACTGATGGCAGTACTTGATCGGCAGTCTGTAACTGTTGACTACAAACCAATGTAAATTGTAAAGTTATGGGCAGGTTTCCCTTCGTAGGTACATCTGTTTCCAAAATGTGTCAGGATACTAGATAAATCTGTGTGCAAGGATAACATCAGACACTTCTCACCTCACTTGCGGAGACTGACCCACTTTTTTGTTGTTGGTGTTTGTTTTTGCAGGACCTATTCATGATATAATTTGTAATCTTACTACAGTGAAAGCACTACTCAGACTAATTTATAAATATGACATGCAAATTCTGAAACTCCTTTAACATTTGAAAGACTGATCTGCCATGCATTGCCTTTTATCTCAGAAAGAAAGGGAGGTAGAAGGCTAAGTCCATTTGAAATACAAAATATACTAGATCATATGTAAGCTCAATGTTGTCTGGGTGGATTTTTCTCTCCTGTAACTGGTCTACAAATAGCTTGACAGTACTTTGTATTGTTATGATGCACATTTTAATGCCCTACTTAAAGAGCAATAAAGGATACACTTGCAAACAGTATCAGAAAATCTCTAGGCTACCCAAGTATTGAACTCTCTCCTACATTTCAAATATATTTAGGTTATCATTGCAGTACTCCTATCAATAAAGAACATGAAAGCCACTAGGGTAAAGACCATCTGGAAGAGATATTGTATGGTATGAGACTAATACTTAGTCTTGAGTACGGTATTTCCTAATTCAATTATTCCGCCTTCGAAAGATGCACATGCAAACTAAAATCTCCACAATGGACAGGATATATTTGCAAATATTCTAATTTAGCATTTTTTAAAGGCTTACCACCAAAAATACTACAATAAAAACTGTCTGCCACAAAGCAGACTTTTATAATGTATTACATAAGCTAAAGTAAGGAGTATAGTTTTCAAATACCATAGTGTCTGGATTAGTTGAAGCTTTGACTGAGGGCCATAATGTATCTATCCGGGATAGATGCGGTACAAGTATATATATATATATATATATATATATATATATATATATATATATGTATGTATATATATATATATATATATATATATATATATATATTTATATATAGATAGATAGGCCCCGGGATTCATGAAGCTCGGCGCAAGGACGGCGGTAGCCTTGCACTGACCGTGCGGCATAGAGATGGCGCAGCAGCACCACATGCATATTAATGAAGGTGCGCTGCCGTAATGGCCACGTGCATAGGAAATGTGTACGAGTGCAGGGGGCGTGTCCAAGCACTGCACGGAGGCGTGAACATTTCGGCTGCATACACGCAACCTAAAATGCTGACTAGTACAGCCTGGCTCTAATAGTAATCACTCCTGTCAGTAGATACTGAAATGTATGCAAAGCATACAAGACATCATTGCGAACACCACAATAAGAAGTAAACACAAAGGTACGTAGCTGAATATTGAGTCCCCATCCCTCGAATAAAGATATTTAAAACCCCGTGCCCGTATTCCATTGTAGTGTCGCTAGTTATACCAAGTGGAAGCGAAACGCATCGTGTTAGCACGCCGCCAATTGCCAAGCCTAGCCCAATGGTTTGGGTTACCACCTGTCCTACATTGTGAGGGACAGTCCCTCTCTAGGCAGGTGTGTCCATACCAAAACCATAATAAATGTGAAATGTCCTGCGATAGTAGGACATAATTATGTCTCATATGTTATGTAATAATCCCATACAGTACGTATGTCCATATATAAAATACCTATATGTTACAAGAAACAGAATAAGCAAGTAAACGAAACAGAATAAGCAACTACACCGCTACAACAATAAAAGCTTATATGTAGGCATAAAACTAAAGTACTATCCTTTGTAATGACCGTGGGTATGTGTTGACCTGTAAACTCAGATGTGTGCCAGAAAAATGTCCCATCCAGGTCATATGAAAAGGTGGCAACGCTACCAATGGTCAGAACATTCTCCCAATATCTGCCCATTCACGGTCCAAGTCATCCTTATCAGGACAGGCCATAGATGAATGGGTATTACCCGGGTCTACCTACCATGTCATGAAAGATAAGTATTTGTGTGTATCTATGTGCGTGAAGTACAGCATGTGGATGATCTGAAATGTTAGTGTAGACCTCACAGCCATATTGGTCCCAAAGATATGTAGTGTACGCAATGTGTTCTGTTGACTGTGCTATGGGCCATCGACTAAAGAAGGGATGAATGTTGTCTGTGGAATATTGGGGTGGGGGGTGATGGGTAATGTAATAATTCACCAAGGGGAGACTGGGTTGGATGCACAATAGGTGAACTGAAGGTTTACGAGGGAGCGGTGGGTGAACCAGGATGATAACCAAAGAACAAATATACACATTCACAATACAATCCCACAAACATGTGAACATTCAAATGTGCAATACACATGTACAGAAACGTTACCGGCACATACCCACATAATGGTCTGGCCTGAACTGAGCCATCCAACCCCAACACATCTGGATACATAATTGAATACCCATCATCCCCTTCACAGCACACCACTCCCCTTCCTGAAAATCCACCAAAACCAGCCATACTCGGGCTGCTAGATAGGCGCAGCCATATCTGCACATAGTGACCCCTACCCATATCTAGTAGGCAGTCTCACCCTAGGCAGTCTCAGAATTGCAAACTATGTATCCCTTGCATGTATAACCCTACCTTATAGCCGTAAAGCAAAGAAGGTCATCGGTCCACACAATTTTTGGATATCCCTCATGGGATATGTATTTGTTTTAAACATTAGACTTGGTGTCACGACACAATGTCCAGTCCTGTATACATCTGGACACAAGTTGTATGAGCAGTAGTTGTCCACAAGATTGCTCAGCCTCCAGCTGGTCCTGCAGAACCTACGACCTGGGATTAAACACCTGACCATGATGCACGTCTCCCCATGTGCATTATCGGGAATATATACTTTACACATCCGCATAGTAGAAGTCGGATATAGGGTGCTTAAGGCACTTTAAAGCAGAAGTAAGTACGGTTACCACCTGCCCCACCTTGCGAGGGATTAAACACCTGACTGTGATTCACGTCTCTCCACGTGCATTATCAGGAATATATACCTTACACATTCGCATAGTGGCAGTCAGATATAGGGTGTTTAAGGCGCTTTAAAGCAGACATAAGCAGGGTTACCACCTACCCCACCTTGCGAGTGACAGCACCTTTTTGGGCAGTTGTGTCCGGACCAAATATAATACAATGGCAAATGTCCTGTGATTGTAGGAAATATGTCCCGTATTTCATGTAACATTTGCATAAAACAGTTATTTATGTATAATACTTAAAGTTACAAGAAACAGATTAAGCAACTAAACCTCTGCAAGAATAAGCTTTCATTTGGGCAAATAAATAAAGTTCTAACCTTTGTACTGACCGTGGGTATATGTCTGCCTGTAAAATCTGATGTGTGTCCCAAAAATGCCCCGCTTTGGCCATATGAAAAGGTGGCAACCCGAGATGTAAGCGGGTATGCAAGTGTGTATGCGCGACGGTAATTGGCGCTGATTCAACGGTATGGGAAATGTAAATTAGCATGTAGGTGTATATGCATGTGTATGTACAGACCGATATATACACACACACATATATAGGTATTTGCATATATATATATATATATATATATATATATATATATATATATATATATATATATATATATCTATATATATTTTTATATAAATGTATGTAGCTATGAAGATGGTCACACTATAGGAAATCCCCGTAATAGTTAGTGCTGTTATATATCAGGATGGCAATAGGTGAGCTCACCTCTGCATTCCCAACCACAGGTAGGACGCTAAAAGTGGAACAAATGATCTCCCCTTGCTAAGTCTGACTTTCAACTAGGTACAGGGCAATCCCAGTCCCCAGTCAGATAAGCCTAAACCCGGAAGACCATATAAACACCCTGACAATCGAACACATGTATGTGCCAGGACTATAGGCTTTGGAGGTCTGAATATCCTCGGAGTGAGTCAACATGCGGCACAAGTCCAGAGCAGTAGGGAATAGGGAATTGCGCATGTGTAGTAGTGCGTTTTTCCCAACGGGTAAATGGATGCCTACTGTGTAAGTGAAGTGATGAGGCATGTGTTCGGGTAACTAAGCACAGTAAGCATAGGCGAGTGCACCTGCGCAGGTGTAAGCAGCTCCCAGCATAGGAAATGTATATTTGTATGTACAGATGTAATATATATATATATATATATATATATATATATATATATATATATATATATATACACACACACACACACACATATGTGTGTATAGATATATATATATACATACATGAGAAATATATATATATTATATATATATATATATATATATATATATATTTATATATATATATATATATATATATATATATATATATATATATATATATATAGAATGGACGTCGTAACAGTAAAGCATGCACAAGAGATGTGAAGGGAATCAAGAGCAATGTTGGTATTATAAAGTGCTTTCAGCGTATGTCATAAAAAGCTGGCCAGGAGTGAGCAGAGCACCGCTACTCACATCACAGGCAGGGTTTTACCAGTGGGAGTAACATCAGTGAAATGCTAGATCTACTTTACACACAGACGGAATGTAGTCCCATGCTGGGACCTCCAAAAATTGGAAAGCGCAAATGGCCGTATTCCATAACCCCAGGAAAGGCACGTATGTGCAAATATACATGGTGGGAGACCCTGTGAATACACGAGGTGAGACAGAATGTGTGTATGGCCCCAAAAGCTCTGGAGAGGGAAATGTGTAAAGGTGTGTCATGGCTGCGATAACAAGTGGATAATGGATGTTACACATGTAAATTTAACATGGGTGGGGTGGAGGAACCATGGGTATGCAATTATGGATCCAGGCGTGCCAGGGTTGGATGGGCCGGTTCTAATGGACCGCCCCGTGGAGGACAGCTAGGTCGTAATAGGTATATATGCATACTCACATGCAGACAACAATATATGTTGAAGTACAAATTCTGTAACACATGCATTCCAATTGTTGACATAAATAATAGGAATGTGCCCATACAAACATCGACAGTAGATGGAATAATAGGCTCTGCAGAAGAGGGACAGGTCGAATCATACTATCACATTCCAATTACCATCGGTAATCTGTACATGAACATAGAGCGACATTTGTCCACTGTATAACGTGCTACATACTGAATACAAGATAACTGGCGTGTGTCGGTGTTATAATGAATAAGGCGCTAGTATGCAGTTGCAGGTAACATGTTTAGACCGGGCATATATTGGTGGGAGGTCCACTCAACAAACGTCTACCTACCACCCCCCCAACTAGGCCGATGAGACATACAGACAAGCAATAAAGGTAACTACAACACTGCTTCCCAGACCACTGGCAGGAAACTACCAGTGGGAGAGATCTACAAGGTCTACACTTTAAACATGGACAGCGACGTCCCTTGCAGGATACCAACAATTTGGTACTTTCAACCAATGGGGGAACACAACTACTGAACAATAGGTTGTGCAAGCCTGATAACACATGGGTTTACACAACGTACGACATGTGTCCCGACACAGGGAGAGTGGGCAATGTGTAGGGGTGTGTTCATATCCCACCTGCATCCACCTGCTCCCACAGTAAGGATGAGTGCTGTAGAGTAGTGGCAGGTGGGGGAACTATGGGTATGCAATTATGGGGCTAGGCGTGCAGGTGTTGGCTGGCAGACACATATTAGGACCGGCCCGTGGGTGTAAGTAATATTCTGATGTGGGTATAGCAGACGCCCATACCTCCCAAACTGTAAGAGCACATCTACTGGACAGTCTGTAAACCACTGGGTGAACACATAGGGACCGTATCATTGAACTGTCCCCGATTACCAGGGACGTCCGTGATTACGAATCAGAATATTAACACAGTCCCAACTAAACCATCCTAAAATTAGTGATATTAGGAGGAAAGATGGCGGAATACACGTAATGAATAATGACAACATGTAAGAGTCATAAACAGCATGCACCTCAGACAGTCCCCGGGATTCATGAACCTTGCGCCAGGCGCCCACATAGCGTTATAAAGCCAAATATGGCCACTGAGCGATTCAGGTATGAACCAATCCCACGTGCACTACCGGCGTGCGCCGGACCTGCGCCGCCCCCGGCGTAGGTATGCTAAACACACTGTGTGCGGTATTGCACCATGCAAATGAAGGCAAATATCGATCCACGAAGTGGCGCAGGCGTAGCGTAAGGGCACGGCAATGTAAACCAAGAAAAACGGTTTACATTTACCCAAACATGACCAAGGAGTAATGGAAGGCTGTCAACGTCAGGTATCATACAGGTGCAATATGCCAATGGCGAAAGGCACCGAGAATGTCCAAAGAAAACATGCACAAAATGTAAATAATGACATAAATGTTATGCGAGAAACCACAGCAGAACCCCCGGATATGTGCACAGAAGGTGCAAAACAATGAAATAATATGCCAATGTCCTAAAAGAGCAGTATAATACACATCAGCTGCACAGCCACCACACACCATAGTATGTATGGAAAGCCTCAACCCCAGCGCAAGGGTTGTCAAGGAGTGGCGGCAGTGTTCGGCGCCATAACCATGTATTAGCAGTCAATGCCATGCAAATGAGGCAGATAATAGTGAATCGCCAAACCGGCGCCTGTGTAAGGATGGAGCAAACGGCGCAGCGGTAGTATACCGAGGAGTGGCCTACACGGAATACATGTCAATCGCAGAGGGGTGTGCCACTGTAGGAGGAAGCACATTGGAGGCCACCAAACATGGGCTGTACAATGCACATCACAGCAGCAGGACCGGCGTGTGAGGAAATAGATGCGCTGAGAGTACATAATGCGCGCACAGATGCATGTGCACGAGGATGACTACGTTCCCAACCCAGTCATGTGACGGCCTCCCCGTCAACAACCACGGATATAGGAAGGTAATGCGGAGAATATGAGGAAATGCGGAAGCAGTGTAATTGGAGCCGTAATGAGCAATCAACACCAATCAATCCAGGAAGGGCAAACGGCGGCAGCTGACAACTCTGCATGCAGACTCCCACAAAACGGGAAAGGGGAGGCATAGGAATGCAAAGATAGTAGGGGATGTAGTAGAAATGCAAAGAGCAAAGAACCGAAATAGCACAGCCAAGTACAGAGGTAGCATAACGGCGGCGGCAGACAAAATGCATCATATGCCATGTGCCTGCAGGATGCACTGCAGGCAATAGTAGGTGCAACGTGCAGAAACAGTAATGTAAGATGCAAAGCTAAGCCAATGCAGGCAACTGTAATGTAACACTAAAGGCAATACCGTTGCAGTTGCAACGGTAAAACACTGAAGATAATCCACAGATACGGCTGCACAGACACACCCAATGACATCACCGGGTATACAGCACAACAGTATAAAGTGTGAATGCACACAACACACAGCGATTTCCCAAACGCCGCACCGTAGGGTGTAAACACACGGGAACTTTTAATATGTATATGTTGGGTGCCGCCGTGGCCGTGATGCATAGGTATGTGTCAGAGACAGACGGAGTTGCGGAGGAGGGTGCCGACAACTACCGTGGCCCTCATAGGAGAAGGAGAGTGTTCAGACCCAGGGTGACCTACCAGGGGCTGCCACACCTGGACATAGTAGAGCTACAGGGTGGACAGGGACACGCTACAGCAAATAGTGGAGCTGTGCCGCCACGCCTGAGAACAAGAGACAACAGAGGGGAGCCCATCCCAGTGGACACAAAGGTATGTGTGAGCTTGCGAATACTGGCTACAGGTACCTTTTAAAGGCCAACTGGGGATATAATGGGCATCTCACATACTGAATACAAGATAACTGGGCGTGTGTAATTGTTATAATGAATAAGGCGCTAGTATGCAGTTGCAGGTAACATGTTTAGACCGGGCATATATTGGTGGAGATCCACTCAACAACGTCTACTACCCCAACTGGGCGATGAGACATACAGACAAGCAATAAAGGTAACTACAACATAACTTCCCAGACCACTGGCAGGAAACTACCAGTGGGAAGATCTCTGAGTCTACACTTTAAACATGAGCGGCGTCCCTTGCAGGATACCAACAATTTGGTACTTAACCAGTAGAGAACACAACTACTGAACAATAGTTGTGCAAGCCTGATAACACATGGGTTTACTGGCATACGACGTGGCAATCGACACGAGGAGAGTGGGCAATGTGGGGTGTGTTTCATGTCCACCTGCATCCACCTGCTCCACAGTAAGGATAGGTGCTGTAGAGTAGTGGCAGGTAGAACTATGGGTATGCAATTATAGGGCTAGGCGTGCAGGTGTTGTAGCAGACACATATTAGGACCGGCCCGTGGTGTGATAATATTCTGATGTGGGTATGAGCAGCCCTTACCTTAAACTGTAAGAAGCATCTGGACAGTCTGTAACCCTGGGTGAACACATAGGGACCCCGTATCGGTGAACTGTGATTACAGGGGACGTCCGTGATTACGAATCAGAATATTAACACAGTCAACTAAGCCATCCTAAAATTAGTGATATTAGGAGGAAAGAAGATATAGGCGGAATACGTAATGAACAATGACAACATGTAAAGTCATAAACAGCATGCACCTCAGACGGTCCCCGGGATTCATGAACCTTAAGCAAAGGCGCCCACATAGCGTTATACAAAAGCCAAATATATGGCTATTTGATTGGGTATGAACAATCATTTTCTACGGCGTCATGATCTCCGCCCAGCGTGGTAATACTCACAAACACACTGTGTGCGTGTGCACCATACCAAGTGAAGGCAAATGTCGATCCATGATGGCGCCCAGGGGCGATAATGAGACATGCGGCAATGTAAACCAAGAAAAACGGTTTACCGTATGACCAGGAGTAATGGAGGCTGTCAGCGTCGGGTATCATACAAGTGCAATATGCCAATGCGTGAAAGGCACGAGAATGTCAAGAAACATGCACAAAATGTAAATAATGACATAAATGTTGTATGCGCGAAACCACAGCGAACCCCCGGATATGTGCACAGAAGGTGCAAAACAATGAAAATATGCCAATGTCCTAAAGGCAGTATAATACACATCAGCTGCACAGCACACCTGGTATGTGTCGACCTCAACCCCAGCAGGGGTTGTCAGGAGTGGCCCGGCAGTGTTGGTACGCCATAACCATGTATTAGCAGTCAATGCCATGCAAAATGGGGCAGATAATAGTGATAAAGCAAACCGGTAGCGGTGTGAGATGGAGCAACGGTACGCTTGTGATAGTACTCACCGAGTGGCCTACGGAATACATGTCAATCATGATTGTGCCACTGTAGGAGGCTTTTAGAGGCCACCAAACATGGGCTGTACAATGCATCAGCAGCAGGACCGTGATGTGAGGAAATGAATGCGCTGAGTATAATCGGCACAGATGTAATGCGGATGACTCGTTCTAGCAGTCATGTATTGACCTCCCGTCAACAACCACGGATATAGGAAGTGTCTGAGGAGAATATGAAATGCAGGCAGTGTAATTGGAGCCGTAATGAGCAATCAACACCAATCAATCCAGGAAGGGCAAGTGACTGACAACTCTGCATGCAGACTCCACAAAGCGGAAGGGAGGCATAGGAATGCACAAAAGATAGTAGGGATGTAGTAAAATGCAAAAGGCAAAAGAACCCGAAATAGCACAGCCAAGTACAGAGGGTAGCATAGCAGTATTTGACAGACAAAATGCATCATATGCCATGTGCCCTGCAGGATGCACTACGGGCAATAGTAGTGCTAGCGTGCAGAAACAATGGCTGTAAGATGCAAAGCTAAGCCAATATGACAACTGTAATGTAACACTAAAGGCAATACCGTTGCAGTTGCAACGGTAAAACACTGAAGATAATCCACGAATCTGTGCACAGACGCAATGACATCGCACGGGGTATACAGCACAGCAATTATAAAGTGTGAATGCACACAACACTGGCGCGATTTCAGCAGCAGCACCGTGGGTATAAACACGGGAACTTTAATATGTATGTATTGGGTGCCGCGGCGTGATGCATAGGTATATGTCAGAACAGGCGGAGTTGCGGAGGAGGTGCCGACCTTCGTGGGCCTCATAGGAGAAGGAAGTGTTCAGACCAAAGGGTGACCTGCCAGGGGCTGCAAGACCTGGAGATAGTAGGCGCTACAGGGTGGACAGGGACCGCGTTACAGCAAATGGTGGGCTGTGCGTACGCCTGAGAACAAGAGACAACAGAGGCCATCCCAGTGGACACAAGGTATGTGAGCTGCAGATACTGGCTGGAGTACCTTTTAAGGCCAACTGGGGATATAATGAGCATCTCACAGGCATCAGCATCCAGTGCCACCAGTTCCTGGATGCCATGTTCTGTTTATGCTGTGAAACCATAAACTACACAGATCTCAGGAGGGTTGACTGTGTGTCGCCGCTTCCACCATGTGGCCTGTGTACGGAGGTACTGGGTGAATGGACGCACATGAAATCAAGTGCCGCCGAGAGCAGGAGTGGAAGCGCTACATAAACAGCAGGGATACACTGCATCCAATTGCCAGGTGGGTGTACAATCTGCGCGGGGCATTATCATGGATATTATTCGTGCTGGCAGCCCTGGAAGCTACCCACGTCCATATCTGTCATGCCTCACAGCTGTCAGGTATTTGCCGGGGGACATCACAAGGTCACCTTGTGGGATGCTATTTATGCACTGGAGCCGTGGATGACACCACATCAAATACACACACACATGCAAGAGCATATAATGAGCTGCGCGCACAGCCAGAATAATCATAGAGCATGTGTTTGGGATGTTGAAATTACGGTTCCGGTGCTTGGACCATCAGTTAGACCTTGCAGTACTCTCCAGGCACATGTGCCACATATTCTATAGTATGTTGTATGCACACAATATGATTCTCTGCGGAAACAACTGCTGCAGGGACATAATGGTGTAGGGCCGCAAGCCCACCACAACTGCCAAAGCAAGCACAGGCACAGGGGCGTTCAGCGCCATGACACACTGTGCCAGCCCCAGCTAGGTGGTGAGGCGTACCCAATACCTGCCTTGGCAAAGAGGAGCGTATAGCACATATCTGACAGCGTAGGCCCCGCGGACTGACCTCTACTGCACACACACAGTGAAATGGACTACACAAACATGTCTGCCGTAATGTGTACGTATGGGGCGAGGGCGTATATGTAACTCAACAAACTCACCCAAACACTGCACACCCAATAGCCAGCGGGCATGGAGCATAACACCTCAGCACGGTCCTACAGCAGGCAGGCGTAGCAGTATGCTGCCACTTCAGCAAGTTGACCACATATGTACTTATGTGCATACACGAATCACGGAATGAATGTCTATCCTTACGTGAAATATATGTACACATACACAGATATAATTACAACAGGTAAATATGGAATCCCAGGGATGCAAGTTACAGAAAATAGGCGAGAAATCTCCATAGTAAACACCAGTGAGCGACAACCCGATCATCCGGGAGGGTGGGCAGGCAAGGCGCCAGCCATGGAAATATCAACCTGCATCAATGCATATCCGGGTGGGATGATCGCCGAACCGCAGTACAGTAGCGGGATAACGTGTCATATTCATAGGATATGAGTCGCGGAGGTTACACACCGCCCGCCCGGCGTCACGGCGACCAACGTAGGTACTGTGTGCAACCCGTCGGTCACGAAAGCGGCAATCATACCTGTCCAGTGTGCGTCATTATAGAGGCATTACCTCATTTGGGGTCTAAAACGGTTCATGTTCCTCGAAGTTCCTCAAAGTTCAACATTGAAATAGTCTGTCACACATTCATTGTTAGAATTTATTGAAATGAAATCTGGTAAATAGAAATTAATCATATTAATTCATTAAAGGTTCTTCTTTATAAGTAAATCAGCATATTTAACCATCCTACTGACCTTCTTAGCTGAAGTTGTTAGTAAGCCATTAGTATATGTTCCACATTTTGCCCATTGTTCCATATTATGAGTGTGTGTTCCTCATTTTGGAAATGGAAGGTTGAGAGCTATGGCGGCAATATGTATGTGTGAGGTGAGGTTGTCGTGTGTTCCGCTGTGTGTGTGTGTGTGTGTGCCACTGTAAAAATATGTGTCTAGGTGACATGTCTGGCGGAGAAGGAATAACATGCGTAGGCATACAGTACAGGAAACATGAGGCGTGTGTACAGCAATACCCACAAAGTATTAACAGCTCCTCAGTGGCTAAGCGGCGTGGCGGTAAGCGATGTGAAATGTCCCAGAATGTACCACCCACGACCATAGCCAACAGGAGATTCAAAGGGCGCATGTACAAACCATGACCGTATGTGTAAGCCATATGGTGGGCATCAACACGATCGATAAACGCAGCGTTACAGCATCAGGCATGTCTGGTAATCGCATGTGCTATCCTGGCACCGTCGTGGCCACCACAAGTCCCGTAAATACGCTGTGTGTTCCCGACTGTTAAGTAAGCAAGTGCCACCGAATAGGAGGCAACCGGTAGCATACAGGCCGTCCCAAAGTACAGGACCACAATCACCGTAACTATCAGTGACAAAATGCCAATGGATAGTAGACACGTCTGAACAACCGCGGATAACGGTGGAAGGGAGAATGCGATGGGAAGCTTGCATACAGGCGATACACAGAGCACCACACGACATCAACCGAGCAAACAGTCCCAGAACAGCAGACAGAGCTGCGGCTCCCCAAGCAGGGATGGAGCACACACACAAGCATATAGGTAATAACTTATAAATACAGGCCCACACGTACTGTAAATCACCCCATCCCGCAGATATACCCCTTTATATCAAAGGACACCCAGCGAAACCGTAGCAAAAACATACAGGCAGTCAGCCCAGCAGTGGCATACCGCAACAAGCCGGCGTGGGAAGCACTAGCAGCTGACATCCTACTCCGTTGTGTAGAATATAACAGCTATGTTACACATCTGAATGCACACCGCGCCGCACAGCAGAACCGCCTGGTTCTTGGACACCCACATGTCGAACAAAATACGCCACCCAACACACACAATCACGGCTAACACCACAGCGAAATGTACCTGACACCACACATAGCGGATGCAATCACACAAACATGATACAATACATACCATCGCAAATTGTTGCAGAATAGCATACACAGAGAATGAACCATGGCCTAGTTCCGGCCTTTTGCAACGTCTCTACGAATGGAGGATCACCGGGTGATATCTTGTAAGTACACCGAGGAGACAGCTGTGGCGTGATGAACCCCACATGCCTCAGGTAGCAGCCAGAATATGGAAGACTCACGGATATTTCAAACCCGTATATTTCATGCCGAACAAATAGTGAAGACAAAACAAGGAGTATCAAGCAAGTAGTGAATACAGAACCAAAAAGGCCAGAAAGGTATCGCCGAACCCACGAGATGTGCTGGTATGTAGCGCATGATAAATATGATAGATCTGCACTATGTATGTGAATGGTGTGTAAGTGAATATCCATGGGCAGAGGAGTGGTGAAAAATTGGTTATGTGCTAAGCCGGAGCATACCAACGACTGTGGACAAATGTGTGCACAGCAGTGGGACAACATGTACACAGCGGGATAACTGGGTCCATGCCATAGGAGTTTCAAACACAAGAACAATGCCACCACCCGCTTTGATGCTGGCAGTGGATATCCAACAATGAAGTGCCACAGCAGGGATAGGACATGTATGTATAGTGTCACAGCACACACATGTGTATGGGCATATACCGTCGATGTCATCTGAGATATAGCATACAGCGTGCAAAGGCATTATGCCCCTCGCAGTGATAGGGGTGACTATGTCAATTATGTGTAATGCAAAGCTGTCATGATGGATATGTTTGAAAATCATACAGTATCACAGGCATAGCTTTATGCATGATGGATGATGGCTAATGTTATGTACATAAAACAGGATATAATAGCCATGGCCACACATATGGGACAGAGAGAGTATTAGCCGGGAAGAACTAGGTACTTTCGAAATGGAGGAACAGCGAAGTAACCGTGTTAATCCCAAGCGTTGCTGTGAGTGCAATGTCTGCAACAATGATGTCCGGCAGGGGCCGTGTGTAAACACATGTGCAGCAATAGTACACAGTAGTGTCACCCCTCCCCACGGTAGTGTCCACTTTAGAACAGCAGAGGTGGATGTCAACTGTATGTCTGCACACGGTACTTCGCATAATGGTGGTACCATGGGTCATGTACCCCTACCAGCAAAGGGAGCTATCACACTGACCAGTGACACAGGTGTGTCCCTGTGGGATGCTGGGACCTATGTCCCACAGCATAGTTATTGTGTCCAGTCTCGCGCGGAGGTCACACAGGCATGCCCAGGCTGAGCAATGTGGCATGTCTGCACACATGCAGGAGTGCTCATTCACCCTGCCACTGCAAAGCGCCATAGTAGGAGTACCGCATGCATCAGTAATGTGGAGAACTTATGGCCCCATGGCAGAGGTAGATGGCTTACGCACCTGTGTTAGTGGTACATGCAGGTACTTAGATTTTGTAGCAGATGTGTTTCCACGACTGTCATTTGCATATGTAAACTGTCTAAGCCGGGTAGACATGCGGCATTGACTATACTGTGACGTAATGTAAGTTGTATCCATTGTGTAGATTACACCACACATGTTATTGTAACTGTGCCCGCGTGTACATGTGTGTATGGCACTTTAGGTACAAAGGGCACCCAATGTATCAGCTAGACATACAGTCCAGAAATGTGGCTGGCCCTGCACATGTGTACCCCCGCATACATAGTGGAATATGGCAACCACAGCACTTCATGTAGGGGCGTAATGGCATGTGTACAGCAACCATGTACAATGTGATATGCATGTACTAGGGACAGTATCCATGTGATACACAGTGCATGACTGTCACTATACAAAGGTGATGTGTATGCACTATGTGTGATGGTAACTGATGCAATGACTTATCTACATGATATATCTGCCACACTGACACCTGTATGGTTTGTTGTTGCTTAGCAGTATGGTAGGTTGAGCTACAAGTGCTGGGTATGTAGATGTACTTGGTATATGTAGGCATGGACGAAGTACTCTGGCCTTGACAGCATGCTGCTTAGTGTATGTAAGCAAATAATATAGTGAGCATGAGGGGCCACATGACTGAGGGACTGTGCAATGTCACATGTACCACAACATGTTGTAGTTAGCATGATAATGCCTGCACCACTGTGCTTGACACATACAGGAGGTCACATGGGCGTAACATCCTGAGACAAGAATTTACGATGTGATGCTGGATACTGCCGACATTGGCAATACCATAATAATGTGGAGATTGGCGCTGAAGGGCAAAAGAGTGGATAATGTCTGATTTATTTACCCTCTGTACCACACCAACCACCCATACAGCTAATATGTGGTACTTGACTAGATGGCCAGCATGTGTGGATGTGGTGTGCTGTGGGCGCACAGAAGTAACAAAGGGTGCCAGTAAAGGCATGGAGGTCGTCCAATGAGTGTGTGGAGCATGTATGTGAGGATGTGTTGCCCAGTGCCATACTAGATAAGCCCAGTGATCCATGGGTGTACAAAATGTCTGCAGCCCCATATGTGCAATGCAGTACCACCCATGTGTAGTGTGATAGATGTGGTAGTATTGGTGGTCCAGGGTGCACAATGTGTCCATGAGCGGGCTAGCAGTCAATGCAGTGTGCTGCTGCAGAGACATATAACAACCAGGTTGGCGGGATACAACAACTTCACAGTTGCCTGAGGTCGAACATTTGGGACCCGTGTCCTAGGAACCTGCTTGATAGCGTGTGCATGGCAGTACCATGTATTAATGTGTCCACAGGAGTTAATACAATGGTCAGCCATGGATTGGAACCATGTAGTGAGGGAGAGTGTGTGTATTGTTGGTAGGTACCCCATTGGCAGAGCCGCGATGCCAGCAGCAACATCTGTGTTGGCAATGCCTGCATAGGTGTTATGCTGCATTGAATGTGGATTAATATTTAAACAGCGAGAACTATACCACCACATAGCGAGCAGGCCCACACACGCCAATGTATATGGCAGTCATGTGTAGGTAGCTAGCTGTGGGTATGTGATGCACCACCAAAGGGACCCACCACCCGGCTGATCAAGTGATGCTTTTACCACACACATGTGAACTTGTAACTACTGTGCAACAGCCTGCACATGCTTGCCATACAGCTTTATGTGCATGGAGTTCAACTGAATACCACTGTGGCGTCTGTAGAAAGGCCAGTACCACCATGTCTCTGTGGCCAAGAATAGCATGGTCCCTACCAGTGCGTAAATGTAAGTGGAAGTGCACTGTGATATGTGTTATGGCATAGTGCCATTATGCACTGTCCATACGTCACTTGGTGCCATGCCATCAACTACCTCTGTCAGTGGATGTTGGTATTACCGGCTGTAGAAGCTGATATGTACTATGCATGCTCTGCGATGATGCATTAATGTCTGGCGTGGCGTGTGTGGGCTGAGAAGCATGGATGTTCAGCAAACAGAGTGGGGATGTCTGTAGGTATAGCACACAGACACATGGAGGTATGGTGCATGCCAAGGGTAGTGTAAGGTATGGTATGTGTCATGTAATGTGTCACCCAGCTATATCGCATTACTGCATGGCCAACGTAATGGTGGGTACATGGGAGTCCATACTAGGGAAGTCGTGTTGCTGTCAGTACATGACAGTAGCAACTGTCCCAGGTGCAATGTACAGTATGACCACGGCAGCATGTAACCTGTGGTGTACAGAGTGTATTCCACCGTCGCATGTCACAATGTGTGTAGCGAGTCACGATTGCATGGGTATCTGAACATGGATTACCTATGATGCAATGTGTCTCGGGAATATATACAGTATGTGTGCTAAAATCACTGTGTGTGACGGTGTAGGAACCACCACCGTGTGTGTTACAGTCAGGTATGTGCCTGGGAGGCGTATGATCTGTGTACAATCTGGACTGCTTGAATTGTGCTGTGTGGGGCATGGAGGCGGGTCCCAGGCACTGCGAGATAAATGACATGCGTGCCGTACTGTGTGTGCAGTGCTTGTGTACAGCACAGTGGAGGAGTGTAAGCATTGTCACACATCACTGCATGCTGTGCCTGCTGTGACAGCAGCCCTACCGGAGACAGACATGTGACACTGCTGCACAGGCAGCATAGCATGTGAAGATGTACATCAACGGGCTGCACACCTTGACGGCCGATGCCTCTTACTTAGGAGTCATGTGTGCCATGAGTAGTGGTGGTTGAACCATGACTGTCAGACTGGACCAACACCACATGCCTGCATAAGCTACAGTATGACCATAGTCAGCAGTCCCAGTGACAGAGCCTAAGGCCAATGTACGAGGTATCCCTGTGTACAGACCACTGGCTACTGGACACCTGGCTAGACACACACCGGAGGGTTAATTCACCATTGAGCCATCACATGTCCCAGTCCATGTGGGCCTGTACAATGTCATCACAGGAGGTGGTCACAATGTGCTTGGTGTGGGCGAAGCACACGATTGTACCAGGTGATGTGTCATGCGTGCATATGTTGAGTAGCACAGCCACACGTTTCACATGTCCTGCATACATACTGGTGCGATGTATACTGTTACACATGATGTGTGGGACTGCACTGTCACCCACTACAGGGCCATCCTGACACAGGGTGTGTTGTGACAGGTGTAACCCCATGTTTGCACCAGGATACACGCACTGTTGCTTGTAGGCAGCCATGCTGGTGGCTACCAGTGAGCCCACATGCAGTGGTCATACAGCCCATACTGCACACACAGTGTTCGCTGGGAACTGTCCATTATGGGCGTGGGCGATGTGCACTGCTATGTGAAGGTAGGTGTGTGTTGTGAATGTTACACATCCAGATGACCACCATCTGGTGCGGTCATGATAGACACCATTGCTTTACATCCACAGCAGTCAGAAACCCAGTCCCTGACAATAATGTGTCCAGTCACCCTCGTACTGTGTGTGACATATGTGCACATGGCAGAACACCTCCCACTGTCATCTAAGATATGGCTACATGATGGCTGGAATGTGCTGTGCAGAAATGTGCAATGCTGGTAGCCCAATGAAGTACCTGGAATCACACAATACTTCAGCAGCAGCTATAGCAGCCATGTAAACTATGCACAACAATGACAGCCCAACAGTTGTACAAACAATGCGTTGTGCATGTGGAACATGTGCACATGACCAACCCCCAATGAGGTATGTTGCACATATTGATGTACAAATTGTCATCTATAGCCATAGCATGGATGCAGGCATACATACCCCTAGGTAGTACCACATGATGTAGGTAGGGGGGCATTGCTTTCGTGTACATGTGACAGTAGCTGTACAACCACATGTCCTGCATAGCTGTGTCATGTAGGGGGTAGCTGTGGCATGTGGCCGCTGGACATGCCCATTACAATTAAACCATGTCCCACAGGAGATGTGTTATGTAATGTACCACATGTGATGTGTGCGTGACAACAAGCTGTGAGCGTGTCTGGCTGCGGTGTACCTGCAATGCTGACATTGTCTCTTGTGATGGGTGCAAAGGCATGTATAGTAACGGCCATTGCATGCCTACAAGCCCCACGCAGGTGCATACCTGTGAACGCGCTATACAATACTGGGAGGTGTGTGGGATGATAGCAACCACAGGAGGAGGGAGATGGAGTTCTACGGATGGTTAGCAGACCACAACCCACATGTGCATGCCACAGTTGTTCACGTCCATGACACACTTGAGCATCTGAGAGGCTAACGTTACAGCTGTGCAGGGTTGCATGCATATATGTTCAGCAGCATCCCTGTGTGTCCCACCACTGGCCCGTGGACGATGGACACCAACCAAATGTGCGAATGTATGAGATGTGCACAGCGCATCCTGAATGCCTACTGCTAAAACGAACAGGCTTACCATGTAGACATGTGCACAGTAGGTCTGCGCCAGCTTCACGGTCTGAAACTGCGTTATGTGCTGAACCACAGCAATAGTCAGGCCATGCCACAGATGGGCGATGCATGCATCTGTATGTATGGCTGTGAATGGCAATATAGCTGTGTCACCATTACTGTAACAATATGAATGGGTTGTATGTGTGTGTGTGTGTGAGGGGGTGCGTCATGCGTGTATGAACAGATAAATGACACCATCCAGTGACCCACACTATGTGAACATCCCTGTCCCCCATACATGGATACCTATGCTTGTGCCCAACACCACATTCACAGAGAGAGGGATGGCGGTGTGGCTTAATGGTGCAGCTTAGCGAACATGGGGAGTGGCAGCAGGCCTGGATGTACACATATGTTAGGCTTACCCAATCCCAGTGCATGACAACCATCCGTATGTACGCAGTAGCGGTGTGTGTCCACATACAGCACTGTGTTGATCAATATCTCAGCACATAGCACCTGCCAGGGTTACAGTGTATGCATGGATGTGTGATACCTGCATGCACCAGACACACCCTCAGCAAGCAGGCGTGCAGCATACCTGCAGCAGGAGGCCAGTGTCCACACCATGGTGATAGACATGTTGAATGTCCACTATACACACATAGCAATGACATATGGAATGGGCCAGCCACCCTGCCAATATCTCGTGAACCCCCATTTGGGTGGATCCTGACCCAGTGCCATGTATGCTTGGCATACCACTGCCATTACCATGCAGCCCCTGCCCAGCAAGGCTGCATGAGAATATCACTGATCCTACGTATTGGTGCCCAATGGACCGAAAGCGGCACTCTCACTATCAAAGCCATACACACTGGCAGTAATGTGGCGGTGATGCACTGTGTGGTGTTACAGGTGCTGTGTGTTGCCTCTGGACAATGTATTGTGTGTACATGCTATGCATGGCCTTTCCTGCTAATATTGTCATGGTTACACATTGCCCTATGTCTATATCGCATGTGCAACTTACCAGGTGAGCTAGCAGCAGGAATTGTCCAAAAAGCACCGGTACTGGTGCTGTGTGTGGCCATTTTGTACATTGCACAACACATGCATGTGCAGGGTGTCCATGTATGTGTACAGTGCACACTGCGCTGGCGTTCACAATGGCTATGGGCGTGATGTTTACACAACATATACACAGCGTCCAGGTGAACAGTAGCACCCACGGCGTCACATGCGGGACCCATGCCAAGTGATATGGACACAGGTGCAGCCAGCAGGTACACGTATGTCCACAGCAGGCTAACATCTACATGGATGCGTGTACAGTGCAGTGATGGGGTGGCACACAGATATGATGTGACACCCGCACTGCTGAAATAGTGTGAAGCCAAACTACATGGGCTGTGTCACTGCCACGATTGACTTTCACAGATGCTACTGTGCAGATGTATGCATTACATGTCATAGCAATGTATTTCCAACAGTATGCCAGCACGGCAACGGTGTGAAATGTGACCTGCCACCATCACATTATGTCTTACAGATAATGCACCCGCGTTCCGGCTTCCAGCTTTCAGCCGTCAGGAGGATGAGGTGATCGCCACCATACCTCCATACCAATCACAGCGTTCCTATTCAGTCTGCCCAGCACTTACTGCAGCAGGCACAGGAACGACAGGAGATGTGGCAGGAGATGTGCAGGAGGTGAACAGCCTGGGCGGATACAACGCGCAATTATCAGCTCAGATCCGCCCAGGCCACTGCACAGCAGACCTGATCCGGCATGCAAGACAATGCGTGCTGCTGCAATAAGCCAGACAACAGCGATGGGACGGGTGGTGGGCCTGGCAGCCCCCACTCACAGCCACGCGGAGGAGCTCCTGGCCCAGTCTGGGGACACCCGCGGGTGCCAACCGCGCCATGAAACTCGTAAGTCCGCCATGCGTGGAGGTGGGTGTCTCCCAAACTATGAGCTTCCGGAGCTGCCTGGTAAGTCAGTGTTTGCGCATGTCGGTGGTGTATGATAGCGGCGTGGGGTGGGTGTCATGGTACAACACATAATATAGCAATACATGCCAGGTATATGGCCACACAAGGATGCATGCCTACCGGTATGCTGCTGTTTGTGTTACCGAACATGTGCATAGCACATGCTAACTCACAGATCGCATGATGTGACACATGCACGAGTGCTGACGACTGTGGCGATAGTAATGGATAATGTAGCCATACCTTTGTGTCTATTCCCTTTACAGGTACATCTCAGGCGTGTCGCAAGACGAAGAAGTCTGTTGCAGGTAAGAAGTCTGTTGCTAGTCAAAGGCATGATGCGATGGTGTATTGATATTCCCCATGTGTCCAGGCATGGCATGCACCATGTGTGTGCCCAGTCATAATGGTATACAGGTTGCACCACCCGACACACACACACCACCCATGTACAGTAAGATACAACCGTTAGGCGTGGGTGGCATGACACCACACAGCCTGACTATTGGTGTGTTCACGTGCAGTCAAAGCTATGCATACAATGGTACTAGGTATTTCCACAATGGCTGCATGTGTAGTATGCATTGAGTATGCCTCTGCCGTATGCACACAGTACCACATAGTGAGCTTGTGATCTGGCCAGAGCACAGGTGTTACCAATGTGACCTATGCCCTGCATCCCGGGTGCACCACGTTGTGACACTTGGCACATGCTACCGCCCATGTCCCGGCAATACTGCGATGGATGTCTGTCTGCAACATTTTCACACCATGACGCGACCTATGCTGACATAGCAGACATCCACACTGTCTGCTATATCTGTAGAGAAATGTGTTGACACCTTACACACTAGTATGGTTATGTGACATATGGGCCACCACCAGGGAGCCGTGTGCACGATGTCCACCACACACACATTGTCAATGACCCAGACGAGACAAGGCCATGAAGTGCGATACCTACAGGCATGTTTGCCACACAGTACATCCACGAGTGGGTATTCACTGTTGCACCCTGTACACACATAGTGGAGCTGCATCACTGTAGTGGACCCCTGGACATCCGATGTGATACACCAGTGACATGGAATGCCTGTGTCACAGCTACTACAGGTGCCTCCAATGTCCACCATGCTCGTGCTGCTGAGCAGCTGAACTGACTTTCAGACAACATGGCAATGTAATGTCGTCCAGGTCACGCATTGCACGCAAGAACGCATACCTGTGTCCTGCTACTGTGCAGTGGCACAGTGCCACCCTCCACGCTGTACAGCTATGTACAGCTCACACCAACCCGCACCCTGCACAGACATCCCTGTTACCCATGCCCTTGACTATCTGTAGACTGTACACACATAGCACTGCACTGTGACACGCTGCGTTGTGATGTGGTGCATGTGCGGTGGGACACCATTGTCACATGTCCACATGATACACGCACATGTGTTTGCAGTGTACATGACATAGTGTCGGCAGCCATATTGTACTGTCAACTCGCGCCCGTAGCCAACCACGGTTGGCATATCCACTTGATGATGCATACAAACTACGCATGAATGTGTACTGCATGCCTACTAAAAGACACCTGCCTGTTGTAGTGTACCCACCAGGGAGCAGTGTGCATACTACGCCACTATGAATGTCTGGTCTGCATTCACTGGTCTGTGCTGTGGGAATGAATGCATGCCACCTGTATCATCATGCATGATGTGTGTGTGTGTGTGTGTGTGTGTGTGTGTGTGTGTGTGTGTGTGTGTGTGTGTGTGTGTGTGTGTGTGTGTCTGTATTGCCCAACCCGTGTGGTATGTCTTTGTATTGACAGGAGTGCTGGAGTGAGTTCCTCCTCCCTAGGTCCATCTGATGCTAGTGTCCACACAGATACTAGTGGTGATGACCATGTGCATGAGGGGCACAGGCAGAAGTCGTCTGACATGCAAGACTGCACCATTGAGAGACATCACACTTCGTCCCCTTCATCCCTGCACCACGGTTCAGATGCCGACACATACCCCAACACCGTTGCCCATAGATGATGGTCAGTCAGGCGTCTGTTGGCTTCCGAGCACAGGAATGTGTGGTGGCTGCAGAAGGTGTGGGTACACCGCGATGTTGCCAGTGTAATGACTGGTGCAGTACCTACACGGGCATGTGGCGAGGTGCTGCTCGTAGGGGAACGCACCGCTAGACATACATGCCTGCCGTACAGGGGTGCAGCAGCTGGTATAACCCGAGCGCATATTTCCAGACTGTAATGGCGTGAGCGCAGGCCGCGTGCTCGAGCAACCCAGAACCAGGAAGGGGCAGAGGCTGCAGGGGTCTTACCAATTCGTTCCTTGAATGACAACATCCCCGGTCATTGGCGAATGCCCAACAGCATCTTGCCGATGTTCTGGATAGAGGAGATGGGTAGAGATGGCTGGGATCCTGCGACACGAGCAGCATGGCCATCCATGGCGTTGAGCATCGCTGTCCGTGCTGGAACACCAGGTGAGGGGTGAGGCATGAGGGCACGTGGGTGATGGGCCAGTAACACCACCTGGTGCGGAGTCAGCGATGGTGCCACCTCCCATGCCCACCCAGACAGTGCTGGTACCCAGCAGCAGTGCGGCTGCTACTACACCAACCACACCAGGACAGCAGAGCAGGCCCCGCGTGGGCGCGTGGCCCTGGGCCAGCTTTCCGGCATGGAGCATGTTTTCCAGCGTACATGTGACATGGGATGATGGACAGTCCATACCTCCACCGGTGCGTGCCCGTCTGCGACCCCAGGCAGGCATTATGGGTCCGCGTGTCGCGCCATGGCCGACACAGTGAGCAGTAACACCTGCACTGTACGGTCTGGGGCTGCCAAGCATACCCACGTGTAGGCATCACAGATGACTGAACCAGTGTACACACAAACCCACACACAGCAAACACACAATGGCTGTAGGGCTCCACCACACCCCACATGCAATCTACACGAGTCATGCCCAGTCAATGCACAGGCCCTTGCACACACACATGATGTCATCCATTAGGTACAGCCCATGCCTGTGGCACCTACATATCACCTGTGCATATGATGAAGTCTCTACCATGCATAACTGTGAGCTACACACACACCATCACTGCGGTTAAGCAAACATATTCTGATGCACAGGGTGGACAAGATAGTGGGAGGTGTATATGTGATACCTGTGTCCGCATAGTCGTATGTGATGTGTATGTTGTGGTGTGTGTGTATGCTACGGTGACAGGTGTGTATGTGATGTGAGTTGTGCACTAGACATCATGCAAGCAGAACATACCATGCAGGACAGGTGCAGCATTCATTGATCTGTGTACACAGTATCATATATTGGTGGTTACATGTGTAGCACCATGTTGGTGCAGTTAACCCGTGATTATGATAATGATGGTGTACTTGCGATGCTACTGGGAGCACTGTAATTAGTTCCCAATGCGTGTGTCAAGTAGGTAGGTACCCACAGGCATGTCTGGCAACATCAGCATAGCACAGGTACCCATAGCGGCATGGACCCTGCCTCGCGTTATACACTTAGCGCACATGTGCATAACAGGCTATGTGCCCCTCACGACGTGGACCTAGCATGAGAGAGAAGCTGTGTGTGGCTGCTAACACCCCTCCTGGATGGGGATGCCACAGCCATCGATCCCCAGTCCTCATCCAGCATTGACACAGATGATGCCTGGCGCATAACTATATTCACACATCCACCGTCATGATTACTCCTGGATGAGAGGCAGTCAGGGCCCTTTCCTTCACACACTTAAGGTTTGGCACTCCTCTCTCTCTCGTGTGTGGTAGGGGTGTCTGGCCGTTGACCCTGTTCCCCAGCACGTCTCACTCATCTTTGTGGTGAGGTGTCTGACGGCCAGTAAACTTCTGTGCCCGTGTTTGCCTGGAGCCTAGGAGGTGGAATATGCCCATGTCACCCAGGTCAGACATGGCCGTGTATGCCAGGCACAGATCACCACAGAGCAGATGTGCTGGGAAGGTATACAGCGGAGTCCCCTTGGTGCGTAGCAACTTGTGACATGTCCCTGCTTAGCACCCTTCATCCGCGTCTTGTGGAGCGTTTGTGGTCCTTCCGAGTGCTACGCAGGCGTCAGGTTGCTTCCGATACAGGCCAGATGTGCTGGTATGCGCGCAGTCATTGCTCTGGTGTGTGATGTGTACAGGGGTACAATGAGAGCACCCTGATGTGGATCACGATCGATTCCATCAGACCAGGTGGCCACAGTGGAATATCTTCACACCCACATTGCCATTGTGTGTGTTGACAGAGGAGTTACCGACAAGTGTGGTACCCATTTCCTGAACATGTCCACCATCTTTAATGGCTTACCACCTACATGTGACATTGGGCCGGAACATGTCCTTCACGCACACTGGAGTAGGTCTGCACCTTCTCTGGCATGTAGCAGCAGGGCATAGCTCTGGCACCAGTTATCACATGTCTATGACGCCCTAGGTGGATGTCCAAATGTGTCACATGGGGTGTTGGGTATGGTGGCCGGTGTGTGTAGTCATCTGCATACCTTGTCTACTTACAATCCCCTATGATTGCATGCACATTGGAAGTTGAATGCCACCTTGTATGGCAGAAGGGGCCCAGGACTGAGCCCTGTGGGCCTCCAGTGGAGACCAGACCTGTATAGGTGTGACCACGGCACCAGGAACACACCAGCCCCAACCCTGTGGTGTGACCTCCAACCTTTCTGAGAAGCATCGGAGGTGACATATGTCCCCACACATGTATGCTGGCATTGCATTTCCATGAGTCCCATGTGGGTGTGCCACTGAATGCTCCTCCACCAGGTCATGTAGTGCACTGTGTGCAAACCAGCGTATCCCCATCAATGGCCTTGAAGTGACCACTCCAGACAGGGCCGGCGAGCAGGTTAGGGAGGCAGGATCCGCGCCCGGCTATGTTGTTGTGGGTATGTTCCGGTATTGGCTGTACACCACTGTCACCTGTATCCATGGAGGCACCTATATGGACCTCCACACAGCTTTGCAGACAAGGAAACTTGTCAAGCTGATAGGGTGTGGCTGTCTACAGTCCATAAGAGCACTACTACCCCTGGCATAGTGGGACCACAGATGCCATATGCCATCCATGCGGGGACATAGCCCATAGTAAGGCTAACATGACACCGTGGCCTCATGTGTGGGCGAGGGCCTCAATGAGGATGGGTAGCACACAGCCAGGGACACCATCGGTGCCCATTGGTGCTGTGTCAACCGCCATCAGAATATAGGGATCACTCCAGGCCATATGAGATGTTTCGGAGGCTACACTCTGGTGGGATGGATATGTCCCTCTTGGGGGTGGATGTGTGCATGGAACATGTCCGCTGGTTTGTTGACAATGTGTGTGGGTGCAGTGACCGTTGTACCATTCTGGACCATTTCGGCCCAAGCGTCTGTGTGCCCCAACCATGTCCTTACCACAGTTAGGGAAGGCCCTATGGTTGTCTCATGTACCCTCTGCAGTACCACTCCCACTAGCTGGCCGTGGATGATTGTATGTGTGGCGATATGGTGGCAGCCGGTATGAATGGGAGATGGTTTCCCTGGTACTGACATTGCTCTGTCATGTATTAGCTCCAACTGTTGATGTACAGCTTGTCAGTGGCTGGGGTCCACCACACCATGTGCCTACCTGTGGTGGACAAGGTCTGATGTTATCATGTTTGCCTGTTGCAGACATGCATGTGGGTGCTCAGAGAAGGCATTAGTTGGGGTTGGCAGTCTGGCCTGTGTTCAACACTGGCATGGAGGACTTGTAGGGTACCACACGGTCGTATGATGTGTGTGGTTTGTTGTGGAGAGGTCATCACTTAGGTCCCCATGCGGTGTTGGGTGCAGGATGTGGATGACCAGTGGATCCACTATATGGTCTGGCATCACCATTGAGGGCTGTACATCCTGTGTGGGACATATCCTCACCATGTGTGATGGAGCAGAACTGTCAGACATCCCCTAGTGTGTATGGTGCATGGCTGTTTAACAGTGGCCAGGTGTGAGAACACCTGGGACCCGATTGGCGTAGTGTGTTGTGCCATGGGTAATGTTCCCAGTCTATGTATGGGTGGTTCATGTCACCCAATCGGTGCTGTTGAGAGCATGCACACTCACCAGTGTCCTCAGGACGTCTGTGCAGGTATCCTCACTGTGTTTGGGAGGGTTGTCTGTGGCATACCGCAACAAACTGTAGGCCAGTCCTACACATGGTTAATTGCACCTAGATATTCCCGCTGCGGCCATGTCTGTGGCATGGCGGGTTGCTGTTATGTGGCTGGACACACGACGGTCCACATTCATGCCACCCATGCCGTCGCACCATGTGTATGCATGTCTGCTCTGTGCGAGTCTAAGTGTCTGAGCATGCCCAGTAGGCAGCTGTGTGAATAGACACACAGCACAGTGCACACCGCCCGACTGCAGTTATACCCGGGTGCATGCCTGTATCCCCCATGGCGGCGTCTGTGGCATGGCCAGGTTGCTGTTGTGTGGCTGGACACACCGGCGGTCCACATTCCGCCACCCATGCCGTCGCACCATGTGTATGCATGTCTGCTCTGTGCGAGTCTAAGTGTCTGAGCATGCCCGGTAGGCAGTGATGTACTGATCAGTAGTTGCTTGGTATTCCGACTGCAGCACTAACGTGTTACTGTACGGCGACCGTGGGATGGTAGCAGGCTGCGTGACTGCTCACTCTGACATGATTGCTGATCGGGCGCACTGCCTCTGCAAATGATACCACCCGCGTGGGGTATGCCTCCTGACAGCTCTGCTCAGTAAACTCGGTAGCGTTCTGTAAATGCTTCATACTGTAGTGTGTTCATGTAGATGGCGTAGGTTAGTCTCCGTCCCTTCCGTGTGTGTGTGTGTGTGTGTGTGTGTGTGTGTGTGTGTGTGTGTGTGTGTTTCCAGCTGCCTCTGCGAATGAACATGCTTTTAGGTGGCCATGGCACATACCTTGGCTATTGCCAACTATTGTCTTCTTGGTGATGTCACCAGCCTACAAGTATGCCTCTGACAGCGCTCTGCTCAGTAAGCTTCGGTGGCGTTCTGTAAATGCTTCATACTGTAGTGAGTTCATGTAGATGGCGTAGTTAGTCTCCGTCCCTTCCGTGTGTGTGTGTGTGTGTGTGTTTCCAGCTGCCTCTGCGAATGAACATGCTTTTAGATGCCGCCCAACACATACCTTGGCTATTGCCAACTATTGTCTTGGGTGATGTCACCAGCCTACAAGTATGCCTCTGACAGCACTCTGCTCAGTAAGCTTCGGTAGCGTTCTGTAAATGCTTCATACTGTAGTGAGTTCATGTAGATAAGTAGGTTCGTCTCCGTCCCTTCGTGTGTGTGTGTGTGTGTGTGTGTGTGTGTGTGTTTCCAGCTGCCTCTGCGAATAGACATGCTTTTAGGCGGCACAACACATACCTTGGCTATTGCCAACTATTGTCTTGGGTGATGTCACCAGCCTACAAGTATGCCTCTGACAGCTCTGCTCAGTAAACTTCGGTAGCGTTCTGTAAATGCTTCATACTGTAGTGAGTTCATGTAGATAGGCGTGGGTTCGTCTCCGTCCCTTCCGTGTGTGTGTGTGTGTGTGTGTGTGTGTTTCCAGCTGCCTCTGTGAATGAACATGCTTTTAGGCGGCTTGCCATAACTTACATACCAGCTAATGCCAACTATTGTCTTCTTGGTGATGTCACCAGCCTACAAGTATGCCTCTGACAGCACTCTGCTCAGTAAGCTTCGGTGGCGTTCTGTAAATGCTTCATACTGTAGTGAGTTCATGTAGATAGGTATAGGTTGCGTCTCCCGTCCCTTCAGTGTGTGTGTGTGTGTGTTTCCAGCTGCCTCTGCGAATGAACATGCTTTTAGGCGGCTTAACACATACCTTGGCTATGCCAGCTATTGTCTTCTTGGTGATGTCACCAGCCTACAAGTATGCCTCTGACAGCACTCTGCTCCAGTAAACTTCGGTAGCGTTCTGTAAATGCTTCATACTGTAGTGAGTTCATGTAGATAGGCGTAGGTTCATCTCCCATCCCTTCCGTTGTGTGTGTGTGTGTGTTTCCAGCTGCCTCTCGAATGAGCGTGCTTTAGGCGCTTTGCAACACATACCTTGGCTATTGCCAACTATTGTCTTCTTGGTGGCGTCACCAGCCTACAAGTATATCTGACAGCACTCTGCTCAGTAAGCTTCGGTGGCGCGTTCTGTAAATACTTCTATTGTAGTGAGTTCATGTAGATAAGCGTAGGTTCGACTCGGCCCTTCCGTGTGTGTGTGTGTGTGTGTTTCCCAGCTGCCTCTCTGCGAATAAACATGCTTTTAGGCAACCGCGCTTAGCATACCTTGCCCTATTGCCAGCTATTGTCTTGCGAGGTGATGTCAGCAGCCTAGAAGTATGCCTCTGACTGGCGCTGTGCTCAATAAACTTCAGTGGCGCATTCTGTAAATGCTTCATACTGTAGTAGGAGTTCCATATAGATAGGCGCTTGGTTTGACTCCCCATGCCAGCAATGGCCAACAGCTTAGTAGTAGTGTGTGTGTGTGTGTGTGTCTATTGGCTGTTTTTGCAGCTGCCTCTGCGGATGAACATGCTTTTGACGGCAGCTTCGCAACATACCGCCCCGCCCTACCAATTCACCACGAGCCATTTTTATATACGGTTGCCACGCCACCTGTACATGTGCCTCTGCTGCAGTGGTGTGCTCGGTGGTCCATGGCGCGCCACCGCCGTAAGCGCGCCGCCTGTGTTATTGCGTTTCTGCGGTTGGGTGTGTGGGGTCCTTGAATTAAATCACCATCATACGTGCCACATGTGTGTGTGTGTCCATATTATTGGCTCCCAGCTACATGGGTTCATCTGGGGTATGGCTTTGAGGGTTTTCCTTGGAACACTGCCCATATCCTGGCGCCATCCTTGTGTTTGTGGATGGCGGGGCCGCCCAGCTTTCGATGTACTGCTTGTGATAGCTTCTTCACGGTCAGCGACCTCCGTGGCGTGTTCTCCACATGTACCACTTCTACTATAGTGTGGTGAGGGTGCTGCTGTGTACATTACACTCATGGAGGCCTGCGGATGTGCTAGAGGTAATGTGTTATCTCTTTCTTTGTGTATATCTATGTACCTATGTTGTGGGCCGATACAGCTGCTCTCCCATGGACAGCTGTCACTCCCCATGTACTTCGCATATTTGCTACCCCGGCCCCTGCCGCATGTATAACTTTGTAGTCACGTTGCATATCCACATTGTCTGCATGCACTGTCAATTATTCAGAGAACACCCTCATGAACATGCGGCTGGATTACATGGCAGACAGCTAGCCTTGCTGTCCTGACACTTTACCCATACCGCGACGCATACACGCTTGCCAGTGTACCGCGCACTATTATATGGTGTGTGTATGTCTAGGGTAGTGTGCTTTCTTATGCCGCATGGCGTGTGTGTGTCCTTCTATAGCCATGTGTGCAGCTATCGCGCCATATGGGTATCCTTGTGAAGCCAGCTGGCCACATGTGCGCGATCTGCACACACATACCTGCAGACTGTACTACCCCTCGGCGGCAATGACGGCGCTGGGTCGGCGCTGAGTGCCCTAAGAGCTTAAGGGCTACATGGTATGCATCGCGGCACAACACTGGTGCACCCATCTTGATATACCCTCATTGACACGCCTACTAGACAGGTATGGCCCTACTAGGCGGCGGCCGGCCTGGGCAGCCCGCGCCAGGGTTGGCGTATGCCCTTCACTGACAAGAGACTGCTGAGGCGCATCACAAGGCTGCGTCTACGGTCGATTGTTTCACGGCGTCTAAGGGTATAACACCACAGGAGGGACCTCCTCAGCTATGCTGAAGAATCGCGTATGTCATGAATAAATGGTAGTAGGTGGAGGGTTGGCCCACACACCAGGGCTGACCGATATGGATAACTGTTGAGGGCATCCTTTGGCGAACGAAGCTTAGGTGGAGACAACACACCGCTAGCAGGAAGTCTCAAAGTGTAGATACAGATGTAGGAGTTAACATTCATTTGTCCACTCTCTCACTTCTGTTCCCTTGTTTTACAGTGATGTATGCTATACCATATCTTCCATATACATTATTGGAGTCTCTGATTGTTGAGGGGTGGGCACTAGTACAATATCATGTAATACGTGTGTTCATAGGATGCTTTCTGCAGGATGTTGACATACGTGTGTGTGATTAGCAGTGCGTCTGTGCTATCTAAGCTGTGGCTACATGGTCAAAGAACGCATAGAAAGTGACAAATGGAAGTGAAAGGGAGGATGCCTAAAGCCTGGATGCTCCCACATATTTGTTGTGTGTAAGTCTCCACAGGGGCCCCTCACGGGTGATGGCGCATACATGTCTGCATGAAAAGAACCTTTGGATACCATATGCTGACCTGTAGGTGCACGGAATATGTTTACGTTGACTGTTCCATCTACCTATAACCGGCATGGTTTGTGGCCATAGGGTGCCATGCGAGTCTTTATTGTTGATTGTGATTGTTGTTGTCCATGGTCAATTGAAGAGCTCAATCCCCTCTATTAATTCACTGAAGGATGTACTTTCTAAAATTTGGTGAGGCAGCCATAGTTAGAGCCATCGTATGTCTTTCCCAGCCAGATTGTTGATATTTGTGCCATTGGTATGATTTTGCACGGTGCCACCATCTGTTCCGTTGTATGCCAAGGCGTGTGATCCCCCAGTGTATGTGCTGGCAGATTGGAGTGCTTTGTATGCTCCGGTATCTGCCCAGCGTGGTCCTGGCTTTGTATGGGGGAGTGTCTACTGTAGTCCCTATCTGCCCTGGGCCTGTGTTATGCCTTCCCGCATAACGGCTGTGGGATTTCCCCAGGTTTGCAGCTATGGGTGCCATGTTGGCTGTCGTTTACGTCCATCTATGGCGGAACTGCCTACTGGACACTAGTATAGGGCTGTACACATTACACAGCTGCATTCTGCATTTTTCCGGTGGATGATTGGCATTGTAAGTGCGGAATAAGCGCGCATATGCCATGCCCGCGTCCCTCACCGCAGGCGGGACAAGCGAATCATCTGCCAATCCACACGGAGACCATTTTTGCATACCCACGATCCCATATCTGCAGCCCTCGACAGTACCCATTGTACATCCCTTCATGTGTCTTGCGGGAATGGGATAACGAGCGCTGCGTCTATGGACACGGCGACCTGAGGTCTATTCATATGTCCTGCATTTTCATGGACACTTGTCTATCCCCACCCTTGTATACCGCAACTTGTATGGTGCTTATATCTACCTGTGCGTAGTCTGCGGTACGCGGCTGTCAACTTCTTCTGGGTCGCTTACGATAGCAGCCTGTATTTGCCAACACCTGGGGACTTAAATTTTGGGTCCTACTATGGACACCGTGTGCATATGTAAGAGTGTAGGAACATGTTGGACTGTGTCCATTGACATTGCAGATGGTTTTGACTGCGCTGTATGTTTCCACCCAGTCCACGGATGTCTGTTTGCCTACCCATATTATGTAGTGCTTGAACCCCGTGTCCTTCCCACAATTAACCCATATGGTGTACTGTAGTCCCTGCAGGTTGGCAACTGCTTCCAACTAATCCTCAAGAAGAGGTCCATTGTGAACTATCATCCGCCCGCTGTATTGCCATTATAAGCACAGCAGTACATAGTAGAACCTATTTATTCATGATAGGAATATGGCTCTTTATGGGTCTAGAACATGTACTTTAACCATGCTATATGACCTTCTAGTTGGCGTTGTTGGTGTGCCATTAGTATGTGTTCCACAGGTTAAGCCCGTATGATGTTCCGCGGAGTGATTAGGCGGGTGATCCCCATATACTTGCTAGCAACGGTTTGTTGTATGCGCGGGATCCTATGCGGCTGGATGGATTTCTATGGGGTGTGTAGGCTGTTGTTTCCATCTGTATTTCCTGTGTTATGTACTTGCCTACAGCTGTGTGTGATTTCACTGGGAGTTCGCTTATTATGGGTGCCATCTTGTCCATACGTTTGCATCCATCCTTGGAAGCGCCCTACTGGACGCACTTCAATTATGCGGCTGTACTTACCCATTTCACACCTGCATGTTGCACATTCTCGGTGGATGATTGCCATTGTGGTGGGGAAGTAAAGCCATGTTCTGTATACCCACATCCCTCCCGCGACCGAAGCGGGACAATGGATCATCTGCCAATCATCTCCGACATATTTCTTTACGCCAACCAAGATCACATGGCTTGCAGCCCACCGACCCAGTACCCATTGCAAATCACTCCATGTGTCTTGAGAAGAATGGGATGTGGATGCGCCTTGCATGTGTGGACTCCACAATCTGTGGATTTTTGTGCATATGTCCCGCATTTCATGGACAATTGTCAACAACCTTGAACACGCTGGTGGTGCATATCTGCAGCTTTGCCATAGTCACAGCTGTAGTTCATCCGTCTCTCCCAACCGCAGCGGGTTGCCACTGCAAAAGGATAAATTTTTGGGTCCTACAATGGACACAAATGTGCATATGTAAAAATGCTGGGAACTATGTTGGACTGTGTCCATCAATGGCCAGTGATTTTGTGACCGCTGCTGTATATTCTAATAGTCTGGATGTGTATTTGACTACACATATTATGTTCTGCTACGAAACCCGTGTCCTACTACGATTAAATTAAATGGTATTGATGTCATGCTGCAGGTTGGCAACTGCTTTAAGTGATCCCCAAAAGGCCCAGTAGGACATATACGCCACTGTATTGTCAATATAACACAGCCAGAACATGTATACCCTATTTATTCATTGAAGGATGTTCATTATATCACCGGGAAGAGCGCCAGTGTTGAAACATCCCTATGACCATCCTAGTTGAAGTTGTTAGTGCCATTAGTATGTGTTCCACAGGTAAGCCCTTTGGTCACCTTGCGGTATGGGCGAGTGATCCTCATGTGTTGTTGCTGAGCGATCCAGTGCTGCAATATCGCCTTGGTATTACATGCGTGCCCGGTCCTACTTTGTCATGGGGGTGTCTACTGTAGTCCCTATCTGTATTTTACTATGTTGTACCTTACTGCACAGCTGTGTAATTCCATCAAGGTTTCCAGTTATAGGTGCCATCTTGAGTCGTACCTGCGTGTATCATCCATGGGAATTGCCCTACTGGACACTGTGTATGGGGCACGCATTTTCCACCTGCTTTTAGCATTATCCGAGTGGATGCTTTGCATCATTGAGTGGGGAGTAAAGGCACGTGCTATACCCACATCCCTCCCGCGAGTAGGGACAGCGGATTATCTGCCAAACAACACGAGCCCATATATTTGCATACCCAGGATCCATGGCTTACGCAGCCTCCACGGTACCCATTACCCGGCCACATCCGTCATGTGTCGCGGGACTGGGATGTGGGCCGCACTTCTATGGACACACGACAATCTGGGGATTTCTGTTCATGTAATGTCCTGCATTTTCATGGACAGTTGTCACCAACCTTAACTGCACGCTGCGTGGAACACATATGTCTAGCTGTGCCGTAGTCACGGCTGCCACTCTGTCTAATTCGATCCTGCTTGAATTCCCCACGATTACCAAGCGGAACTTCATTACTGGAGTCACTACAATGGACACCGATGTGCATATGTAAAGTAGTAGGGCAGTGTTGGAACCTTCACCATCATCTGGCCAGTGGTTTTGACTGCTGCTGTATGTTTCCCCAATTGCGGATGTCTGTTTGACTACCCATATTATGTATTACTTGCCAGCCTGTCTGGCTCCACGTGCGAGTAGCTGAGTACAGCAAACCTTGAGTCCTGGTCATCTTCATAACAGACATTATTGCCGTATATATCAGGCCAAAACAAACAATGGTACAAAAAGATACACTCCACAGTCAAAGCGATACTGAGCTGCTTTCACCCCACTGACGCATGCAGGGCATCGTCGAGTGGATACAAAATACATTGAATAGTAAGTCACCTTATACCACTTCCTTCCAGAGTCAGTTCAAAGTCTAATTACTCAATAAACCTGCTTCATAGTTAGAAGTGGACGGAGTGCTCCCAAGTCTTGATGATAACGTGACGCGCTCTCAAATCAGTGTTGCACGCACATTACTTAATGGAAACAATAATACAACAACAATAATGTTGATATAACTACAAGATTAATTGGTCAATACTATCAGTCTATTGAAACATAGTTGATAATTGTTGTGAGAGTAAACCTTAGAATGTAGTGTTCTGCTCATGATTTTTGTATATATCCATGTAACCAATATAATTGTTGCATTCTACGATTCCAAAGCATGGAATCAATGAGATTACAAATTTAAGCATATTTTGTATAAATATTAATGTAGAAGTAGATCACTGATATGTTGCACATAGTGAATAGCAAGCTGTATTATAACTATATCAATATGACATGGAATAAGAAGCTGTAGTCGGATTTTACATCACTGTTTTCAAGTGACAAATCTATGTCCATAACGTCATGTGTAATATGCAGGGACGTCCGGACTGCTGTGTGTGTAGATATATACATGTGAACCCCTAGAACACAAAATACCTTTTCTTTACTGTCTGCTGGATTACCTGTGTACCACACATGTCATTTTACCATGCCATACCTTTCCACACTGTCCAATACTGCTGGTTTCTGTGGCATGCGGCTTTAATTGTCACCTTATTTATTTATAATCTTGCTGTGTGTTACATTAACCAGTGTCTACTATCACTGGCAATTAAGCTGGCGTTAATAGGTCGTTATGTGACCTTCTTGCTACTTTAGGGACCTGATCCCTCCCATAATGGTGTGATAGTCACTTCCACTGGCCCATATATCTGTCTGTCATCTGGGATCTGTGTGTAACCAGTCCTTTCCAGGACACTTTTGTTGTTGGCTACATTCTTCTTTAGTGATTCTCGTATATGAGTACTTTGGTATGTTGTGCTATTATTATTGTGTGTGGAGCATTTCTCTCCACGGGCCTCTACTGACACTGTGGACTATATATCCAGCTAGCCTAGCCTGGTCCAGCAGGTGTGAGCCAACTGAGCATAATCCGTGCGGGGCACCTTCCTGACAAAGTGGGTCCGGGTTACTGATGCATAACCGTCATCCAATCAATACTACTAACACATCACGTTATTCTGTCCACAGTGTTTTGTCTCATCACATGGCGTGTGTTTCTCACCTATTTCTAACGGTACTTTACATGACATTGCCCGATTCCCATCACGTTCCAGAGGCTAACATTTGTGAGACATGTCTGGTTAACGTGGAGAACACATCCTTAACCTTCCTGCTTGGTGGATCCACCTGCATACCACCATACCTGCATTTCTAATTGTGGGCTAATAAGCGGCGCGCATGCATATCCATTATTCTGTTTTACATATGTTTTGCTGGGTCTGTGTGGTTCTACGTGGTGTGTGTTGGATTGTGACTATTCCGTTACTTATATCTACAATCCGGTTGGTGCGAGCAGCACTTACACGCTTATACATGTAACAGTCTTTTGCAGCATGGATGCGTGCGTTCACGTATATGTTCTATAGTCGTAATTCAAGCGGGACTGCATTCCGTTTGCGGTTACTAATGACACTACGTTAGCTGTTGGTCTCATTAATATGCATACCCATGGTACTTAGCTACATTAACATATCCCCCACCCCACCCCCCGCCTCCACGCATGAAATTACAGGCATCCATTCCCCTGCTGGGAAAGTGCTTGATTACCTACATATTAAACATTCAACCCATTCCCTCAAGCTCATGGCCCAGGTGCATGTAGCTGAGCCGCCAGGGGATGTTCAGATCACAGATTGCTTATATCCCTCATGCAGGCCAGCCGATTGTCAGGGTGTTCCTGTGGTGCTTTGGAGTTTGGTCTTGTCCGTAGCCCAGTGTCTGGAACTGCCTGACCGTGTCTGAATATTAGATGAGTCACATGGAGCGCGGTTGTCGTGTCTATGATACCATGTCCCCCATTATTCATAACCGTGTGCATCTGATTAGCGGTGTACCCGTTGTAGATCTTGTTATACTAATTGCACCACGGTCTGGTCAAATGGACCTATTTCCGTACTAACCCTCGGTATGTATAACCTGTGTGGCTGTATTACATGGGTTTAACGGCTGCGTGGCTTTCACTGAGCCTGTCCGTTGCTTAGTTTGGGCGGTTCGCTCTGCTACACATTTAACGCGGGTTAGGTTGAACAGCAACACTTGAGGACGCTCGGGCTCTCCATTAAGCTGTTTAATGATAAATAAGCTATGTTGACTTTTTGCTGCAGAGCAAGACAGTGTCGACATTGGTAAGCGGACATCTCGCGTGAAATGCGTCCGCACATACGGTGCCATATGTCTGCGTTTGCGGACAGCGGGCATTATGCTGTGCCATTATGTCTGGGAATATATGCCGTTTCTTTCCATAGATGATATGGCATCTACTAGCAATGACCGAGTCTGGGTGTGGGTACTGTATTTACCGGCAAGAGTGGCCTTGGGATGAGAGTGAATTTGCCCTAGGCAGAAGGACTCCATGGTGCCACCGCCACATCACCGCCCTCCTGGATCTACCACTGGCCAGGCGGAAGGGTGCCCGGTAGAGCAACCCTGAACGGCAGCTGCCTGGTGAAAGAAGACCTCGCCTGGGGCGGCTATGTGTGTGGTCCCGCCCGGGCATCGGACCGAGGAGCAGCACCACGTCTGCGTGGTATAGTAAAACATGCAGCTGTCAGGCGGGCGGTTTATTATGTTCGCCATGTACAGTGGTGCGATTTCCTTTGCCATGCACCTTTAAAAGCGAATTCACACTTGCGAACACTACTGTGGTCTCCTTTAAAGACCCTCGGTACGGTAGTGGCAGTACTCAAACTGCTGAATAGCGATACATATGCACCTTCCACCAGCTTTTCTGGGACTGCATGGGATCCGAACGTCGGCGCAAAACTGAACTCTTTGCCAAAGGCCAGCATCCAGTCTGGTGGACCCGACCCATGAACCAGCTCACCGGCAGGAGGTGGCCTGCAGGGCCGAGCCGAATACTTGTAAAGGTAAGACACCCTTGCTCATTATATGTGAAGTAACTACAAGCTGTCATGAAATCCATCCAGGGGAAATTCAACAGATAGAAATTAACAAGGACTCAACAGACAATCATAAGGCCTTCTTTGGCTATATTTAGCGGACACCTGGAGGGCACTCCCCCAGATATGCTCAGACTGGAGTTCAGAATGATGTGAAGATGACTGAACCTACACACATTGCCAGCATACTGGCTGCGGCAGGTTCGATTAACTAACTTCTCCCCCTCCCCGCTGGAGATATCTATACCAGAGGATTGTAGATCCTGGAACATCTATGCTTACAGGTGGGAAATGCTCTCTCTCTCAAAGGCAGTAAACACAGCATCCATGGGATTGAATGTTGTCCCAGCTATGTACTCCATGAACCCAATGGGGAATTAAACCCACAGTTAGGACAGCTGTTTAATTCTAGCCTCACCTCGGATCATTACCCAAGTAGTGGCACAAAAGTGACTAGCCAGTCACACTTCACAAGGATGGTGCCTCACGGCCTGAGTGAGTACCATCCATTAGCTTGACAAGCCTTATCTGCAAAGCCATGGAGAAGGAGCATAATGGAACTCATAGATAAGACATCACAGGGACCTGCATACTTTGCTGGATCCATCCCAGTTTAGCGAAGCCCCGGTCCAAGGCAGATCATGCCTTTTAAGCGTGTTAGACTTTTGGGATCAGTCACCAAGGCCATTGATGGGGTAAAACTGTCCATACCTTCACCTCCCAACCTGGCAAAAGGCCGACACAATACCCCTCAGGTATCATTGATAAGCCATACGGCGGATCTTGAATGCATACGCCGTAGATGGGTTACAAGCTGACTAGATCCACCAGAACCCACATGGTCGCCGTTACTGGCGCCATGTCATACTCCACCAGCTGGTCACAGGTGGTGCTCACATGAAGGGGCTCCAGTCCTGGAGTGCACTGTTTTTCACAGCATCTACATTTCCAAAGTACAAAACCAAACACAGGGTTATGGCTGACAATGTTTGCAGATGACTGCAAACTGGGTGCCACATAATTCCCGGTTTCCCATCTACCACAGACATCCTTCAGAAGGAGCCTCACAGATGTAAGATAGCTTCAATTCACCAGAACCCATAGCCTCACAAGCTAAATACTCCCGGGGAAATGCATAGTCATACCGCCGGGAAGAACAAGGTTACCCTAGCTACCATATAGGTGGCAATCCACTGACACAAGAGGTTACCAGGGATCTACAGGGACCGGGTTGTTGGTAACGTTAGATTCTGACACACACCTGCGTTGCGTAGTTAGGTAGACCTTCAACATTGCCCAGCTCATCGCCAGAGGGATTCACATCTAGATCAGGGAGGTCTCATTGTCCCCTTGTACTCATCACTCATTAGACCTATGATTGGGTGCAATGCCCATTCAGAATGTATCTGACCCAACACCTGCAGCAGCTGGAAGGCCCCAACAGTTCATCGACAAACAGATGCAGGGTCTCAGATATGTGTTATGCTGACTGATTTGAAGGATTCAGCTCTATTCGGTCGCATACCACTTGCCGCAGAGGTATGTGCCTGGCATAGAGGCCATGTCAGACCCAGATTTGCTGACTATGCTTCACCTAAAGAATCTAATCAGATCCACAAGGGCAGGTGACATACACCTTGGCCTGTCATTAATAGAGACGTGCTGGTGGGACAGAGTCATCACTTGGAACACTCACTATGCTGTGGAACAACATCCCAGTACATGTGAGGCCGAGGCACCTGGCTGGCCTTGTGTTGAGTATTTTGACAAGGATGTCTGAGATTGATTTACTTAACTCACCTTCTAAATGAATATTTACTTTACCACATTGTGAATCAATACATTTCATTGATATATTTTACATTGAGTCATAGTAATGTTTATCTCTATATTATGGTTCCATTTTATGTTACTAGATTGTCTGTAGTTCTTTTAATATATTGGCACAATCCTAGAACATATATATGTAGCAAACACTCAGACATTTGGAAAGCAGTATGACGGTTCTTCTTTCATATATATACATATATTTTATATTTCTATGAAGAATGTACCTTTTTGATGCAATGTCTGATTTACTCACTGTGTAGATGTAACCCAAGTAAAAGTGTTTTTGCTTGTTTGCCTTTAAGGCATTTAATTAATACGTAGCACATCTAATTTACTGACCACTTAAGGGATTTAAATGTGATAGGTTGGACTGCATTGTATATGTATTCTGAATAAGTCTGCTTATGAAGCAGACAAAAAGCTTCAATAAACTATGGTGACTGCATTTAATTTCACAATTGTAGATACAGTGGTCACTGACTGTGTGTCTACAGTACCTCATGTTTGCTTTTGGAACTTCAAGCTGGTTGTCTGTGTTTCTTGTATGGGGAATCATCAAGTGCTGTAGTCCCTATGTGTATTACCTGTGTAACACCGCCTGCGGCGGCAGTGTAACCAATTCCACAGCGGGTTGCAGTTATAGGTGCCATCTTGGTCATCAGCTTGTCCATCCATGAGAATTGCCTACTGGACGGTGGTATAGGGCTGGCTCATTTTCACACCAGCATTTACCATTTCTCCGTTGGATGCTTTGCACATTAATAGTGGGGAGTAAGGCAGGTGCGCCAACACCTACCATGGGAAATGGGACAAAGGATTACCTGCAAAAAGCGTCACGGGCCCTATTTCTACATACCCAGGATCCCTTGAGTGCAACAGTCGACACTACATCCTCCTTCATGTGTGTGGGACTATGGAATGGGTAGCACCTCTATGGAGTCGGTACCCTGGGTATTCCTGTGCATATATGCTGCATTTCATGGACAGCTATCATCAACATTAAACCACACTTGCGGTGCATATGTGTACCTGTGGCGTGGTGGCGACAATGAGTTCCGCGTGGGTGATGCAGGAAGCTAGCAGGCATTCAATGAATGGAATTTTGGGTCCTACAATGGTTTCCTGTGCATATGTAAAGTGTAGAGCTTGTGGGACTGTGTCCTTGTGTGGCCGATGGGTTTGACTGCTGCTGTGTGTTCTGTCGCGGATGTCTGCTTGACTACCCATGAGTGTGTAGTGCTCACGGAAACCATGTTTTTCCGAGACGGAACAAATGTTGTACATCAATATTTGCAGGTTAACTACACGCTTTAATTAATCCCAGGGTCCGGTTGGGAAGTATAAGCCACTTTATTGTGGAGCGACACCTCGAACTAAGGTAAATCCACGGGCACTTTAGCCCGGTCTTGCGGCCATTTGCAAGAGATGTGATTATGAACCGTGTCGTATGTATGATATTAATACATATTTATTCAGGTGAGGATTAATCCTATATTATTTGAATGGCTTCTGCTACTGACATCCATTGCTGTGGGTGTTGCGGTTACCATACATGGCTTTCTCAAGGCAAGTGCAATTCTGAACACTACTGTGAGGGTCTCCCTTTAAGGACCACAGACCAGTGGTCAACAGTACTGCAGCGCTGCATCGCCTACATATAAGATCTACACATTTCTAGGACTGCATGGGTCAGGCCCTTACCAACTGTGGTTCATTGTACCAATCACCAACATCCAGTGTGGTGTACCCCAGCCATACACAAGCTGTACAGCAAGAGGAGGTGGCTACTACAAGTGAACAGACACCTTGTGGTGTGACACCCCTTGGTCGTTATATGTGTAGTGCTACAGGCTGTCATGGCATGCTCCAGGGCACGGTCCACTGATATATTTACATGAACCTGGCTGGTAATCATACAGCCTTCATTTGCTATGCTGGACACCTGCCAGGTCACTCCCACGTATGCTCTGGCTAGGTTCAAATGATGTGGAACTGCTCAACATACACACATTTACAAAATACGGGCCTGACAGGTTCGGTGAGGACATCTACTCACCCTACCCCACATGGCCGAGATGTCTGTACTGGCGGTTTGTGGTCCCCAAATGTTCTGTGGCCTTGCAGGTGGGACATGCTCTCTCTCAGGGTAGTGAACATAGCATCCATGGGACCAACTGGTGACCCGACGCTGTGTGCTCCGCGATCTCATTGTGGATTACACCCACAGTTAGGACCTGTTTCTTTGTAGCCTCACCTCGGGTAATGCGGGTTGTGTCGCCTGGCTGACTGTAGTTCCACGTCACAGGGCCAATGCCTCCACTGACCCTGGTTATTACTGTCCCATTACCATGGGGAGACCTATCTGCAAAGACATGGGAAGGGATCATTATAATTTCGTAGATGAAGGCATAGGGGACCTGCATACTTTGCATCAACCGCGGTTGGCTTGGTCAGGGGTTCATCGCGTTTAAAACATGGTTGGCATTTTGGGACAGTCACCGAGGCCATTGATGGGGGTCTTGCAGTCCATACAGCCTACCTCGACCTGGCAAAGGCCTTCATCACATACTCAGGTATCATTGATAAACCCATTGGCTGGGATGTGAACCATCACATCAGATGGGTTGTAAACTGTCTATGTGACACAACCCACGGTCATAGTTGCTGGCAGCATGTCAGACCTACTGCCTGTCATGGTGTCCCATGGGACCAGGGCTCTTCCCTGGGTCCTCCTCTCATACATCTACATTTCCACAGTACAGGCACACACAGGGGTGTTATGTTACAAATACTCCCACCAACTTGAACTGTATCATGTTTATGACAACATACAATTACTTTTTGTGTAACAGGTAAGTACAGTGCCACTTTGTCCTGTGATCTCACAGAACCTGTATCAAAGTGTAAATATTCACAAGTCTCAATCTATCCCCAAGGGGACAACATACATCGGAAGTCCTCCATATGATGTAGGTATGGCAGTGCAAACACAGCAATTTAAAATGTTCATAGTCTGTACATGCACACGCGTCATGCCTAGGTAGGTGTTGAAGTGTGGAAGCCACTCTGTGGCCAGTTCATCACGTATCACTATTTGTATCCGTGTAGTTATATGCAGGTAAGGTCCCAGCAAATGTAAAGTAAACACAAACATGGTTAATAGGTGTATAATCATTAGGACAGTAAACCAAATGTCTTTGGGGTTGCTTTGTATTGTTATACAGTCTGGCCCGGGTGATTCAGGCTCTATGGTATATCAGCTACAAGATGTAAATCAGACTTGATATCCTTTACCGGTTTGAAAACTGTGAGGTGAACCCAGGACGACCTCTCTGCAAACTTTACTGCAGTAGGCGTTGCCAACAGTACCTGGTACAGACCTTCACACATTCCACTTGCCAATTATCTTCTTTGGATAACAGTGACATACACACAGGATACTGGTGTCAGCTATGCGTCCGGCTTCGCTTGCTCTTTATCTGTAAAAGACTTTAACTGCAAAACAGTGTTATTGGTTAACAATCCTCTCATGTCACCTGCTAATGGGCCATCGACCTCCGGCTCTGCAGGCATGACAGCTTTCCACTCTGGCACATGATATGCCATTCCACATACTACTTCGAAGTGGGTGCAACACTTTACATTTGGAACTGTTGTCATGCTCAGCAATGCTAGAGGTAGACAGCAAATGGAACTCGTCTGGGTGTCACCCACCAACCACCTCTACTTATTTCTCAGGATCCCATTGTACCGCGCCACCAGTCATGCTGACTGTGGGTTGTACATGCAATTTACATTCATGGAAATACAAAATAATCCCCCAGGTTGCGTGATTGTCTGGTTCACTAAATGTGTTCTATTGTCACTGTAGCTTCTTTACAGTATGCCAGATCTAGGGATACTTTATTTTACTGGCACCTTTGCCACTGCTGCTGCATCCGGATTCATGTTTGGGAATGCTTCTACCCATTTTGATTATATATATGTGTATTCACTAAACAGTATTTCTTCCCTTCACATTTATTCAGATGTATGAACTCCATACAAATAGTACGGAACGGTTATGGTGGTGTAGGTAAACTCACTCCCTTCAGTTTAAATGCTCCCTGTGCATGATGTCTACTGCAAATGTGACACGCTGCTCATGATGTTTGTATGTGGTTCCTAATTCCGTATGTTAGGGGTATTCTATTAACCAACTGTACCATCCCGCCTGTTGAGACATGGCTCTACCCATGGCTCCACAAAGCCGCATATCTGAATACATTAGACGTTAATATTGGCTTTCTCACTGTGGATATGTGCAGTCCGTCTTCAAGGATTGCTCCTCGTCATACCCACGTCGGCTTTTCTGCTTTCGTAGTTGATGTTTGCATTGTTTGTAACATTTCTACATCTAGAATGTCTGAGGATTGTCATTCCTCATTCAAACAGACACTTTCCACAGGCTGCTTGTTTTGCAGCTGCATCAGCTCGTGCCTTACCTTTCCTACTGTTATCCTGTTGCTTTCTATGACCTGCACATTTACAATTAGCTACTTTAGTGGGTAACTGAATGGAATCTAATGCATTCAAGATCAATTGCGCATGATTAATCGGTTTACCGGTGGATGTTATCATTCCCCTATTCTTCCACTGCTGCTCATAAACATGCACTGTACAGACAACATACTGACTATCGGTATAAATGTCCACACATCAGTTTTTCGCTAGAGTACAAGCACGTGTTAAAGCTATCTATTCTGCTGCTTGAGCAGACACGTTATGCTGCAGGGTTGGCGCCTACAATCTCATTATCAATAACTACTGCATAACCTACTTGATTCGTTCCTGTAGGACTCTGTCTACATGATCCGTACACATAAACTGTCACCTCTGCATCATCTAAGGGTATATCAGTGATATCATGTCTGTGTGGAGTTATTTCATCCATTTCATATAGGCAACTGTGTGGTGTGCCATACACAGGTGTCAGACGTGACGTTGATAGGTTTAATGTTGTACAACGTTCAATCACCATATGAGGGTGACTCAGTGGTATGGTCAAACAAGACAAATGTCTAGCACAGGTCAGGAATGCTATCTTCTCTTGCAGCAGAATGATCGCAACTGCATGAGACATTCTCACAGTGAGAGGGTGGAATAATAACATTAAGGCCGGGGCCTGTACTGCCATGGGTGCTACGACAACTACCTGTACACATTGTGGCACTGACCATGCCACAGTGTCCAACTGCAATGAGTAGTAAGCTATGGAGCGTTGCTTACTTCCATGCTGTTGCATCACGACTGACGTCATATATCTCCGCTTACAATCTACAGTCTGACAACATGTGTTATGATTATTCGGGAGACGTAATACAGATGTTGAAGCTATCAATCGTTTTAGTCTGCAGAAAGCTGTTTCTGCTACTGGAATCCAGTGTAGTATATGTTGTGCTGCCATAGGTGTATTAAAGATTAAGGCAGACAATAGAGCGGATTCCAAAGCATTGTTTGGTAACCAGCTTTGACAAATGTTAGTCGGCCCAGAAAGGACTTCATTCCCTTCTTGGTAGTTGGCTTGGGTGCTTGTGAAATTGCTACCTTCCTATCATCATGTAATGTTCTACCCTCCTTGGATACCACATATCCCAGGTACTTGACCTGTATTCTCTGTAGTTGCAATTTATGCTTGCTTAATTTATGTCCCTGTTCTGCTGAATATCTCAATAATGCTATTGTATCTTCCATACATTGCTGCTGGGTAGGAGCCGCAAGCAGAATATCATCCACATAAAATAGAACTTGACTGGCCCCGGGAGGAGTAAACACCGGAATGTAGCTAGCCATCTCCTGTGGGAATATTGTTGTACTTTCACAGTATCCCTGTGATAGCCGGGTATGGCTGTATCTGTTACCCTGAATGTAAATGCAAAGCAATACGGACTATCTGGATGTATAGGTATTGCAAAGGAAGCATAGCTTATATGTACCACGGTAAGATACTTCTGTGGCATGTTCATAGCATTCAATATTGTGTGTGGGTCTGGCACCATCGGTACCCTAGGTATTATTACATGATTTACAGCTTGTAAATCCTGTACCATCCGCCATTCCCCCTTTGTTTTCCAATCAGAAGATACAATAATATTGCATGTTGAATAGCCATTACTTTTTAGATGGGGAATTCCTCTGTGACTTTACAGATATCTTCTGGTGTCCACGGTCTATACACTTAGGGAGTTGGGTCCTGGCCTTCCTGTCCTGCATGAGGGTTCGGTACTTCAATTAATTGACAGATATTCTCACTCTGTTCTAGTGACTGTCTTCTTACTCGAGTGTCCCTAGGTATGTTACGAGTTCGGGATGTGGTTTCAATAGCTTCTGTTACATTTGGTCGTTGTGATACCTCTGTTGCCACAGGATAACGTGTGGGGACTAGCCTGCCCTCCCGCTTCATATCCTGGATGTGGTATCGGAGGTGGTAGGGGGTGGGGGGGGCTGTCGCTACTACTGTATTATGATCTTCTCTGTGTAATGTATGATGCTTTCGCATTTGTAGTGTTCTGTTCCTTCGGTTCACTACCTCAATCCACCTATGTGCTTGACGGATACCCAATTGTCGCTGTTTTGTCGCCTGCACATCTTAGGGCTGCCACCTTTTCAAATGCACAATGTGGGACATTAGTGTTTGGAACGTGTAATTTGCCAGGAAAAACATACCCACGGCCAGTACATAGGACAGGAATTCACTTTTTGCCAGGAGAGCTACCAATTCTTGTAGCATTTCAGTTGCTTATTCTGTTTATTATGATATTTTGTTGTTCCAGATACAAAATTACTGTTTTATGCTACCATTTGAAAAGATATCTGAGAAATCTTTGTCCTGAGATATCAGGACATTTGCCATTTGTTCGGTTTGTTTGCAGGACACAACTGGCCAAAGAGGGACTGTCCTCACAGAGTGGGACAGGTGGTTACCCTAGAACATCTGCATCACATTTTCAGAGATTCCAATGTTTCAGTAACGATATTTTGTCTAATATACCATCAATGTCATATTTATTACCCCATTTTGCAGAATATCTCACATTATGTGCTCTCTGCGATTGCATATACTTCACGTCACCCGTCAAACGCGGATCACATGATCTGTTTGTGCACTAATCTCCCATATCCTCTACACGACTGTTACGTACCCTTCTCTCGTACCACGTGGTATCTCCTTCCCTGTATCCACTGTAGTGTCTACAAATGACTATTTACTCTACTCTGTGTTCCCCTGATCTATGTCCAGATTTAACACTATTTGGATTGGTCTTCGACCTGCTATCACAACTGTTAACAGAAATACAATGTAGTCTGGTCCCTGATCTACAATAGACACAAAGAGGCAAACCCTCCTTACCTGAGCCTCCTGTTTATGACTGCACGTTTTCTTCTTGGGATCCAGTTTTCCGCTTTTCAGCCACAGATCAGACAGTGGACAGCCTCTTTACACACAACAATTCAGTCGGAGGTCTTTTCATTCAAGAAGAACCATTTAGGCAAATTCTCCTCGCAGATGTCTAACCACCCATGCACTCTGACCTGTAGCTTACCAAGGAATTCCGGCTAAGAAGGACCACAATGTCAAATAAGTTGTTAAAACCAGACTGTAGTAATCAGTAGGCTTTTCTAAGTGACAGTCAATAACACAGGAAGCTCGGGTTCACAACGTTTTAGTAGTGTACACAGGCAGACAATATAATATACAGTCCAAGTATGAGAGTTTTGTCTGACTCTATACAGTAAGCAATTTCTTTATATAGTGTTTACAATCAGCTTTTGCCCACCTTACTGACGTGGTCGGTCACAGGGCATTTCCATCACTATGGTCCGCAATAGTCTATACATACGTAGGTGCTGAGGTCGTGCTTTTAAAATGTTTTCCCATGAGAATAACACAGCCTTGCAAGGCACCTGGTCAATTACAGTGTCCTTCTGTGATTGTAGCTGTTTCAAGGACCCTGGACTGTTCCGATACAGTAGTCAGTTCATTTCTTACTACGTTCCTTTGTCTCTCTGGTAATGAGTTGTACTCTTATCTTCGATAGTGCTCACAAGGCCATCCTCCTCAGGGGAAGGGGTGATGTTATGTATGTACATACATTTATTTTTCTGTAACCCAGCAGATAATTAATGCTGAGAGACATAAGCCTGCTGTACTGGTTACTGCCAGGGTCAGAATTCGATCACACTACAGCTTAGCTTCACCAATTACATGCATGATCATTTCTACTGCCATATTGTACAGTACAATTCAATGCATTATATAGTATTTTGATTCTAAACTGGCACTTCATATGTGTTTCTATATATATTTTTCTAACAACATCCATCCGACCATATGCATGTTGTTCCGTCCTTTACCTTGACCGTGTGTATTTGGCCGTCCGGCAACGCTACTCTCCACATGTGATGTCCCACCTTCCCCTTCTTTGCCTGTAGCACCCTGTTAGGACGTCCTGTTTGGTAGGCACATGTTCCGCTATATGTGTTTGACTTCTCTGCATAGCTAATCATCGATGCGGTGGTTCAACAACCCGACTTGTCCACATGTGTACAGTTATGTGCACCATGGCGTGCAAACCTATATGGTTTGGACGGGTACATACCACATGCGGGATGTACACATTCTGCACACACATTCACATGCAGCCATTTCCATATCTGTACCTGGGGTGGGTTGGTGACATGTGGGGTATGTATTTGCCCGTGGCACTGCCTAACACATACTTCTTACCACATTTCAGGTATGCACATTGTGTGTAGGTGTACAGCTGCACAAGGATGCTAGCTGGTTTGGGTGCACAGGTGTACATGGGTGGGACTTACATGCTACAATGAGGCTATTGTGTATTACATCTGCATGCATGGGTTCTGCTTCTGGATATTACACTTAAACATACGCCATCCTGTGTATGCGACAGACACGTTGCTGGGTGTGGGATATGTTGCTATGCACATGTTTGCCTGTGTTTAGGGTATCTTGGTTCCTTCCTGTTGTTGTGTCGACACAGCTACCCGACTATTTACTCTCACTACTGCTTGTGACCATTATGGTTGACACCTTTTCCAATGCCCATAGTGGGACATGTTTTGTGGAAACATCGGATTTTGCAGGACAACACATACCCACAGCAAGTGGAGTTGACAGAACTTCACTTGTTTGCCATACTATACGCTTATTCTGTTAGCATTTGGGTTCCTTATTCAGTTTCTTATGCCATGTATGTGTTTCATATACAAAATATATGTTTTATGCTACTATTACAGGTATATTGCGGGAATATTTTTGGCAGGGAATCTCAGGTCATTTGCCAGTTTTTCGATTTTTACCAGGACACAACTGTCCAATGAGGGACTGTCCATGGCAAATTGGCACAGCTGGTAACCCTGGTGACCATGCCCATGTCGCTACTGGGGTTGCCACCTTTTCCAGTTGTCAAGGTGGGATATTTTCGGGACTCACATCTGATTTTACAGGCCGACACATACACACGGTCACTATATAGCATAGAACTTCACTTGTTTGCCTAAATAAAAGCTTATTGTTGTGGCAGTTTGGTTGCTTATTCTGTTTCTTGTGACATTGAGATATTTCAGTTACAGAAATAACCACTTCATGCAACCATTACATTAAATACGGGATATCATTATGTCCTACAATCTTAGCACATTTGCCATTTTTAATATTTTTTATCGGGACACAACTGCCCATAGAGGGACTGCCCCTCGCAAAGTGGGACAGGTGGTAACCTTAGTCGCTACTCCTATGTCGGTGCGGCGCGCTGACATGCTGCGGTACACCTTCTCTGGGTATGACCACTGACGGTGCATTGCGGGACAAACGCGGTCTTAAGCATATCCTTTGCTCCTTGGACGGGTACACTTAGGGCCTCGTGGGTTGTATTTGCTTCTCCGTTTAGTTGGGACGGGTACTATGTTGCATACTCTACGTGCGTTTCATTCTGCACGGGCCCTGGCTGCTGCCATTACTATTATGGGCAGACCGTGGCAGTCAGCACATTAGGTTGCTCACCGCCTGCCGGCTTAGCCACGCCTCCGGACGCATCCTACTTGGGCTCGCTCACGTACACTACGCACGTGTCTGTGGTTGCGGCGCACTCTCATTACTATGCATATGGTGCTACTACGCCAGCTATTCACTGCACCGCCGGCGCAGCCCTTACGCCGGCCTTGCGCCGAGCTTCATGAATCCCGGGGAATGTGTATGAATACGTATGTGCTCTGTGTCTGTAAATGTGTCAGGTTAATAGCACCAACCATCTAAATGTGTCCCTGAGGTCGTTATGCAGTGTCCCTGATTCAGTGTTTATTCTTCCCCATTCGTATGAGAGTTCTGATAGTGAGAGAAAGCACATCTTCCGCCGACTACCATACAAAGTTGATAGAATAATAGGTTTGGGGTTACCACCTGTCCACCTTTGCGAGAGACACTCCCCTTTGGGCAGTTATGTCCTGCATAATAACTGTAATTAAGGCAAATGTCCTGTGATTTAGCGCAAAGACTACCTATATTGTCTGTAGTAGTAGCATAAAATGATTATGTTCCTCTGAAACACCTACATGTTATAGGTAACAGTATAAGCAACTATAATGCTACAAGAGTAACCTTTTATTTAGGCAAAACAGTGACGTACTCCCCTTTCTACTGGCTGTGGGTGTGTTGCCCTGCAAAGCTTGATGTCTCTACATACAGGTCCTATAGGGTTGCCACCTTTCCAAATGACCAGAGTGGGACATGTTCTGTAGAAATGTCAGACATTCCAGGACTAAACATACCTACAGCCATGCATAGTACAGGATTACACTTATTTGCACAAATAAAAGCTTAATCTAGTTGCATTTGAATTGCTCATGCTACTTCACATAACATATAGAAATGTCATATATAAAATAACTGTTGTATGCAATTATAAATGAAACGTAGAATATAATAATGTCCTGTAATCAGAACATTTGCTATGTCTTGATTATTTTCGCAGTGTCCCTCGCAAAGTGGGACAGGTGGTAACCCTAAAGTCCTACCTTGGCCAATTGAGATGGTGGCAAACCTATAATAGGTATGCGGTAGCATGACCCATCCAACAGATGTGGCTACCACAACCCAACTACTTGTTTGTAATGCAGGGTCTCTGTTCCCATGTATCAGCCAGACGGGAGCAGAGTGTATGTGGAACACACAAATATGATTAATTCACTGGACAGGCCGCTGATTCCGTACAGTTGAACCAATGCCTTCGCCTAATGGGCAGCCATTCCCGATACTGTAGTCATGTTGTCCGATGTGATAGGCATTACAAGGTGGGAGCAGATTGTAAGACGAACACACAATTATGAAGGATTCACCGGACAGGCTGCTGATTCCATACAGTTGAACGACATGCGGTCGCCTAATGTGCAGCCATTCCCGATACTGTAGTCAGGAGTGGCCTTAGGTCAACTGGTGCCCTAGGCAGAGGGCACAATGGCACCCCCCACCACACCACCCAGTGCCCCCATCCTGGCCTACCTACACCAAATAAATACTGGTAAAGTGCCCCCACTAAAGCGGCACCCTAGGCGGACGCTTAGTTGGCCTATGCCTAAGGCCGGCTATGACTGTAGTCATGTAGTCCGATGTGGTAGGCATCACAAGGTATGCCTAAGAGGAACACACAAATATGAATGATTCACCGGACAGGCTGCTGATTCCGTACAGTCGAATGCCATGCTGTCGCCTAATAGGCAGCCATTCCCGATACTGTATTCATGTATTCCAATGTAATAGACATCACAAGGTGGGAGCACATTGTATGAGGTACACACAAATATGATTGTGTCACTGGAAAGTCCGTACAATCGAACGATGCCGTCGCCTAATGGGTGGCCAGTCCCGATACTGGTGTCATGTAGTACAATGTAATAGGCATCACAAGGTGATATTGTGGTCCTCGCTCACACCCAGGGATGTGAGTGACAGATGCAAGCACCAATGCCGGTGCATTAGCAAGTGCGGGATCGAGCGGGTGTAAGCGTGTTTGGCTACCAGTATGCGAGTATTGCATTGGTTATGCAATGTAGAGGCTAATCGAGTGTAAGAGGCTGTAACCAGAGGATATCATACAGCATAGTCATTCAACAGTATAGGAATGTATCCCATCATGTAGATGTACATGTGAGTGTTTATGTCCAGCATATGGGTACATACATATATAGAAATATATAAGGGACATACCATGTGGCAACAAAGCATTACAAACGAATGAAATGGGAAACACCAGCGACACCTGTATTATGTAGTGGTGTTGCTCTATGTGATCACAAGACTCCCTCAGACAGACATGTGTCAGTCATACACGCAAATAGTTGTACATTGGCCATATACATCACTCTGTGCATGTAATGTACATTAACACAACAGTACCTGTCCAATCATTATGTGTGAACAGTACTCCTGCAAATTGATGTGTGCAACATCATCATCATAATAAAGGTAAATGGGGTAACCATAGAGGGGCCGGTACTGTTTTGTGTACAATGGGGTCATCCTCCTCACATGTACCTGGACCATGTAGGAGTGATGTGCATACCAGGACCATGCGCCTGAGGGACAGTGGTATGTTATGATGCATATTACAAGGGTTCATGTGTCCAGTGGGCATGTGTGTGTAATGGACAGCTATGTATAGGGCAGATGGTGTCCTAGGAGCCGAATGGTCTTATGTGTCTGTAGGTGAGGGTCAGATGTTGGGGAAGGAGTGTAGGTATGGCCATGGAGGATATGTAGGAGCACAGGAATGACAGCATACAGGGTTGGTATATGAAACATGTGGGGGGGATACATCCTGGATGGGGATGGGTCTTCGGCATTCAAAAGCCCATGGGAACAGTGGGACAGAGGTCACCAGCCATGGGCAAATGCCACTGCACCTACACAGCTACAAAGGAGGCAGTGCTGGGGGCTGTCCAGGAGGGGCAGCATCACCCTGTAAATGTGACACTCCACTGTTGAACTGGCATATCTGGCTTCGTAACCCCTTAGGGAGACACCAACGCAACATATCCAGGACCGCACGACAGCAGATTTGTACCTGTCTGGTCCCGCTCCCAAGGGGGACATGCTCCATCCTCAGTGGTGGTACCTCCAGAAGGTGGTGCAGAGCCAGCAGAGGTTGATGTTGATGTGCTAGTGCCCGGTGCCATGGTCAGCTGAAGTGGGACAGGGGGATCTGCAGGGACCAACCAACCCATTCATCCTATGGTGTTGCATTTTAAACCCACATATGGCTTAGTGATAGACAACAGCATAAAGGATTACCTACGACACAATGCATAGATATTACCAGCAACCCAACACAACAGATGGTATACATTTGCAGAGGGAGCACAACACATGCATATATACCGCATGGCAACTGTACAATGTGTAGTAGACGTGTGACCACAGCTATGAACAGTTGCCCATCATTGGCTTGTCACTGGGAATCCCACACATTGTCAGTCATACCACTGTCTCATGTGACACATGTCCAGTCAGGGATGCGATGGCAGTAACACGTCCCTATCATCATATACTGTCTGCAATCCTCACACCATGCTTCTGCTGTGCACAGAAGTGTGTTCAGTGTGTAACACAGGAAACAAATGGTTGCACACACTGACCTGTTCACAGATGGCCCTACAGATGGGGTTTTCTCATGAATAGAGTACTGTCATGTCTGTATTTTAACATGCAGAATAGGCATTACCACACACATGTTAAACAGGCAGTAGTCTCAATGCAGCATAGCTACACTTACATGCTGTATTTGTGTGGCACATCACCCTCCTGTCATTAGGCTATTTCCCACTGTGGAAAATGATTGAGGTACATCCAGATATCATCTGCGAAGCCATGTCAGAGCACCACATCCAGGTACCACTCACAGTGACTGTCATGGCCAGATAATAACATGTTTCCCTAGATAGTGTACTGTGTTTATCATGCGGATGGCTATGGGAACACCATCACAGCTGTACCACATGCAATCAGCTAGAGGAGGACTGCAATAGGTGCAGAGGCCTTCACCTGACCACTTCCATCTGTTACAATACACATGCTGCTGCTGTGCAGGTGTACACCTTCACATCCACCAGAGAGTGTGTGTGCAGGACAGGCAATGTACACCAGGAAAGGGCTTGGAGACTTAACCATAAGCATCATCTGCCACATGCTGAATTGTACAGGGGCAAACCCCTGACTACTCATTACTATTACATGTGCATGACGTTACTACATGTGCCACAGAGGCGACATGTTGCAGTGCTGTAAGAACATGTGTGTAGGTGAGTGAGTGCCATCTGCAACAGATATAGTAGACATACATTAGGTGTGGCACACATGTCAGTCCATGTGAACGGATGCCATTGTCACCACAACCACACTCTAATGGACACACATTGACACCTTTGCCAGGGCGGCAAATACACAATGTAACTACTTAGTTTGCCACACCACAGTAATGCACAGGACCACATGCACCACAGGGGATATCTGGAGGTTCTATGGGCTAGGGCATGTGAAAATGCTTGACAACTGTTGGTATGCCAGCGAGGTTTATACCGGGAGTGACTGTGGTTGGGAGCATCACAACCCACATGCAGACACAGGGTGCCAGTATTGTCATGCAGGTATGCATTGCTCCATGGGTGTGTAGTGTTTGGCTGTGCAAGATGGCTGTACAAGGCTGGGTGCAGGGTAATCCTTGCCATCATATCACCCGACAATGGTGTGCAGTGCAGGGGTGTAGTGTCTGCAATGTCCCATACAGATGGGTACAGCATTATCTGGCCTGACATGCTGGTTACCAATGTTTAGGGCCATAGCTTTGCAATGCATGCCATGTCTGTGTTTGATAGTTCTTCACATGGACATTGCATGGGATGTGCATGTCCCACAATACTGTACAGTGACATGTACAGGTGTACCTGGTTTGGCAGACACATGTAGTGTACACAGCCTGTTATACCCCCATATGCCAATACTGGCCTGGTGTGGCGAAACTTGCTTATAGTGAGCAGGTAGGCCCTGCACCTGCATGGATAGAATGGACAGGTATTCCATGGTGGCAGTGGCATGGGGCCATACAGGGCACATGTGTACAGCATTGTCTGGCCTTAGTGGATCACATATGATGGCACCACATATGTTGCAACCCTTCAGAGTGGGACATAGTGAAGGCACAATGCCCGCATATATGTGCCTTTTGTACTACTGTACATGATGCCATGTCCTCTGCAGGCCACTGCAGTCACACCATGCCTACTATCTGTTCTCAATGTGCATGTTACTAGCAACATAGTGGGATATCCTAGGCAAGGTTGTATGTGCATGGCACATGGGTGCGGGACATATACCGTGTACTAGTAGGGCTGCATACTTAGTTCACCAGCCCTTTTGCCAGATGTATGGGTATAGCTTGCCAACACAGTGCCATGGATGACTGACAGCTGTACTCCTCGTGAGGTGGTCAATGTGTCATAAGACAGATACTATATAGGAAAACTAAAAAATCCACTCCCAAACATGTCCAATGGTAAGACAATCACGGCCACCTCTACACAGGCTCTGACGGACAAACACACACTTGCCATGTCCTGTATACAAACCCCTACAATATCACACTGCAGCAACACACGTTTAGGGCATGCACTACGGCGAATACTACAATGCACTGTATTTGTCTCACACACACAGTTGGCATGTCTAGGATTAGAACACCAACCTAACTACTTTACTACACTATAGCGTTACGCAGTTACAGAACGCGCTATCGAGATTACTGGGACACAGCACTCCCAGAGGTGTATTTGTAGATGGGTGGCATCATTGGCCTTGCTAACGGTGGGTATAAGAAATGTATGGAATGTGAGCAGTATAAAAGCATTACTCAGTTCTCAGGCAAACGGACACACACACACATACACGGCAAGTGTGGGACTAGAACACCGACCTAACTACTTTATTAAACTACAGCATTATGCAGTTACAGAACACGCTGTCGAGATTACTGGGACACAGCACTCCCAGAGCTGTATTTGTAGATGGGTGACATCATCGGCCTTGCTAACAGTGGTTATAAGAAATGTATGGGGTGTGAGCAGTATAAAAGCATTACTCACTCCTCAGGCAAATGGACACACACACACACACACACACACACACACACACACACACACACACACACACACACACACACACACTGCAAGTGTGGGACTAGAATACTGACCTAACTACTTTATTACACTACAGCATTACGCAGTTAAAGAACACACTACCGAGATTACTGGGACACATCACTCCCAGAGGTGTATTTGTAGATGAGTGACATCATCGGCCTTGATAACTGTGGATATAAGAAATGTATGGAGCGTGAGCAGTATAAAAGCATTACTCAGTCAAACGGGGACATACATGGCAAGTGTGGGACTAGAACACCAACCTAACTACTTTAGTATACTACAGCTTTACACAGTTACACAACGCGCTACCGAGATTACTGGGACGCAGCACTCCCAGAGGTGTATTTGTAGATGGGTGACATCATCGGCCTTGATAATGGTGGGTATAAGAAATGTATGAAGCGTGAGCAGTATAAAAGCATTACTCAGTCCTCAGGCAAATGGACACACACACACACACACACACACACACACAAACACACTGCAAGTGTGGGACTAGAACACCGACCTAACTACTTTATTACACTACAGCATTACGCATTTACAGAACACGCTACCGAGATTACTGGGAAACAGCACTCCCAGAGGTGTATTTGTAGATGGGTGATATCATTGTCCTTGCTAACGGTGGGTATAAGAAATGTATGGAGTGTGGAGCAGTATAAAAGCATTACTCAGTCCTCAGACAAATGGTGACACACACACACGGCACGTTTGGGACTAGAACACCGACCTAACTACTTTAGTACACTACAGCATTATGCAATTACAGAACATGCTACCGAGATTACTGAGGCACAGCACTCCCAGAGGTGTATTTGTACATGGGTGACATCATTGGCCTTGCTAACGGTGAGTATAAGAAATGTATGGAGTGTGAGCAGTATGAAAGCATTACTCAATCCTCAGGCAAATGGGGACACACACACAAGGCAAGTGTGGGACTAGAACACCGACCTAACTACTTTATTAAACTACAGCATTACACAGTTACAGAATGAGCTACCGAGATTACTGAGACACAGCACTCCCGGAGGTGTATTTGTAGATGGGTGACATCATCGGCCTTGCTAATGGTGGGTATAAGAAATGTATGAAGGGTGAGCAGTATAAAGGTATTACTCAGTCCTCAGGCAAATGGGGAGACACACACACACACACACACACACACACACACACACACACACACACACACACACACAAGGAGCTAGTATGACATTTATGTCCAACACCAGCAACGGGAATGTACTGTATCTGTGGCCTGATGTGGATACTGTACAGGTGACTGCCATCATGTCGCAACACCCTCAAGATGTTCAACACATTTTATGTGGTAGATTGATGTTACACCTACACAAGATGTGCACAGGCCTGTAGGATGTCTAGTGTTCCACATCTACAATATGACCATTATACAAAGGCCATGTTTGAACCATATGTAGCCATTGTACGACAGGGTGCACACACAAGCACAACACGTCTACTGTGTGTGTTGCTCAATGTCTCTGGCCATCCTCCATGGCCATTTGTGTACATGTATTGTCCAAATTATTGTGATGGGCATCTATTTCACATGTCTGTGTTGTCCAATATGACATATATGCTCCACTGACAACAGGGTTATGCAGATAAAGGGTGGTATGTGGGATATGTTTTCAGGTTAGGTAAGCAGTGTAGCAGCCAGGCCAATAGATGTCATGGACATGTCAAGATAGCACATCACATTGTGTGACATTCATAGCAGGGCTATGATCCACACCGGTGAAACCTGTGTGCTGGCCATACTCCAGCCCCCTATGTAGTACTGTTTGTATTCACCACATGTGTAGATCAGATCTGTAGTACGTCCCTAAAGTGAACAGCACCTCCACCATTGTATGCACAGCTGTCAACACATCTGGCAATAAAGTTTGTGAGGATTCATGTCAGTGAGATGATTCACATAGTTTGCAAGTGTTGCATATGGGTAGTCATTGTGATGCATTGCAGGTCCGACCTGTATATTGTGACAGGACCATACATTATGTGTACATGTTGTAAATGGCCACATGGCAGATAGATTTGTGCATTATGGTTCCTGATAAATAATAACACTCTCACCTGCAACAATGGGCTGCTGTCGCAGCAGAACACCAGAGGTACCTAAATAGGAGTAACACAGCAGTATGAGCATAATCCACCCCTGTATAAAGGCTACAGGGTGCAATGTGCATAACACATACACCAGTACATTAGACTATACTATGGTGCATGCACATGTGTGCATACACAGAGTAGCATACTATACTATGCAGCATGTGTGTATACATGCCTTGCATATGATGTTACATTACATATTGTACAGTGACACATGCAACTATATGGAATATAGTTGTTATAGGTGCAGTACTGACTTACCAAGCAACTCAAGGCTCAGTGGTTGAAAGACACCCACCTCCACAATATCGGCTAAGGCTTGTGGATGTGGTTCTGCAGGTGTCGCCAGGTTGGCTAGTAGCTCCTTGGTACATGTAAGTGGGGGCTAGGTTGGTGGTCCACCACCTGTTGCACCTTGTTCCCTGGCGATTGCATTTGCACGCTGTTTCACCCATCTAATGAGGTCTGTACAGTGTCTGTGCACCTGCTGGTATGTGTGGTTGTGGCCACCCACATCATTAACCCTCCTGCGAAGTTCCATCCACAGGGCATCCCGCTGCTGTGCATCCTGTGGCACATGGCTGAACAGGATATCATGATTGTCGAGTAGGTATGCGATAATGGCCTCATCCTCCAAGCGTGTAAAAGGGGGAAGCCTTGCACGCGGCATACCTAGAAGATATAATGATAAAGACAGGTCACAGTAACTCACAGAGACATACAGAGCTACAGCTGAACATGCATGTGTATCGCTTTAATTAAGTTTAAATAGTTGTATATGCAAACCTACATGACACTGACATGTTTGTGTCACACACATGTGACACTCAATGTTGAGTGGATATTATATATGTGTGTGTGTCACCTGATTACATTACTCATACTCCATGTGGTTGCTGTCTTGATGTGGGCATGTCTGTTTGCCTGTACTGGTGTTCCTACCTATCAGCACATGGCTGGATGTGTCCACATTAATGGAGTCGACCTTGATGCAGTGTATATGTCACATATAAGGACTTACACTGCCTTAACAGACATGACCTGTGACCCTGCAGACATGCTCATATAAGGTTTTACATGTATGTGTTCTGCCATATACATCTACATGGCACTATACAGTGATTCAACATCTTGCCATGTATCACCTGTGTTGCACATGTGATACACATGGGACACTGGCTAGCCAGATGGTATTTGCAGGGATGGATATCAACTATAGCATGTACAGTCAAAGTCAACTAGTGGGCTATATGCCATGGGCCATGTATGAATCTAGGATGAAAGGTTACCTGGCAGTAGCCAACAAGCGGGTCTGTGGGGTCAGGTGGAGCAGTGCCACATTACTGATCCACAGGGTTAATGATACATATACCATGTGTTACCATGCGGTCATCACACCATGTCTGAGAGGGCAGCGATGTGCAGCTTTGATGGACAGGAATGCATAGTATGGCAGGACTATGTCAAGTGTATGGGACAAGGATCTGTCCAGCATGTGGTAGGTGGACGTCCATGAAGTATGTGTTCGAGATCAGGATGAGTACGTGTATCATGTCCAACATCAGTGGGTTGAATATGGATTTATTCAGGGTATGCATCATGCTACATAATGAAGATGGGGAATGGGAAGACTGGTGTAGGCCATCTGCACATGGCCAATACCCCTTAAAGGAAATATGTGATCAGATAAGGGTCACTTGAGTGATCTGTATGGCTGGACAATGATCTCTATATTCATGAATGGCACCCTATCATTATTAGGGTTGCCACATATGACTACCTGACAGGTGTGGTGATGAAGCTATCACAGGAAAGACAACTGCCCAGCTGCATCCCTCACACACAAATGTCCATTATGTTGACCGTTGCCTAGGTGGTAGTTCATGGGTACAGGGTTATTAACATAGGGGTGACAATGCGAGTCAGCTATTGCTACTAGGTCATAGTCATTCACGTACTTCAATAGGCAGATGCCTTCTGTTTGTCTGTGAGGTATGGACTACAATGAGGGGGAATAAAATTCATTAACCCTGACATACTGTAGCTGCCACTGGTGTGATGATCATGTATTATTCAGACACCTTCTGTAGTGTTGGTTCTGCCAGCAGTCCTGTTGCAAAACACTCCTGTAACATAGGAATGTACATCTAGTATACCGAGTGTAGGTGGTACAAAGTATGGGTGATGATGTCCCATGACCTGGAAAGATTATGATATGCAGTGTGACATCAACCATACTGTCACCTACATCTGTACTGCTGACATCACTTAATTGATCAAGGTTCATGGCCTTCCAGTCCAGACTCAGCATGGTAGTAGTAAAGTACTTCCCATTATCAGTGGTGTCTCCCCCTTTGTGGGTGTGATACCTGTTGGTGTGCACTATTCAGTGTGTACACAACCTGACATGGAGCTATGTTTTACATGATGTGTATGTGGAGAGCATCTTGTTTTGCCATATGTGTATGATACAACCTGTGATGTGGGCAAGTCCCATGCAGACTGAGTGCAGCTTGTACCTGCATAGTTGTGGGTACAGGGGCCCTGTGGTGTGCATGGATATATGCTTGTGTATCTGTTGGGGGGAGGGGGCCATGTGTTTATGTTATCCAAGACCCTATCTGGATTGCTTATTCATGCTAAGCACTTGTTCAGGACTTGTAAGCACTACATAAGCTAATAATTACTATAGCACTCACTCTTCCTCATTACCTACAGGTAAGATTGAAAATGTTTCGTACATACTTTTCTCACTTGCTTAGAGTAATGTAGCTCTTGTACTCACTTTCCTCACTTATCTAGGTGAATGTAGTACTATATTCAGGCATGTCCAAGAGTCAACTGCCAGTGTTCTCACCTGTCTATTGATGAATCTGGACATCTTGAGGCAATGTACACATTGCCTCATGTATACAGACAAGCCTCTCCGCCTACCACATAACACTACAACCTGTTAGAGATGCACTTATCTAGCCAAACTGGAGGTAAAGGTCTCTCCAACCAAGCCTGACCCCGACTGTCATATGGAGAAGGTACACATTCGCACAACACCACACTCATCACATAAGTCTCACTGAATCTACCCCACCATTAACTGGGAAAACTATCCATGTACCAACACATTAGCTCAACGGTTTCTGGAATTCATAAACACCAATGCCCTGACTCAACAAATCAACACACCCACCAGGGGCAACAATATCCTAGACCTAGTCATTAAAAACATGAGTTACTGGTGCTCCACACGTGAAGCCAACTCCTTGTTGGTCCGATCAGACCATGCGCTGAACACCATTGATATCCACATCCCGCACCTACCCCCCATTAAGGGAACCACAGTATAATATGTCTACAAGGCCAACTACATGCTTCTTAAGACAGATGTGGTGGACGTCATGGCACCCATGCAGATGGACAGTACTGTTACAACTGCTGAATCCTACACAAATACACTCTATAAGCACTTACAGGAATGCATGGCTTGTGCTATCCCAAACAGAACCAGGATGCTATACTCCTAATTAACTAAACCAATCTGGTGGTCCCCTGCCATAATCATATTGTACTACAGGAGGAAGACACTGTTGTAAACGAGAGTACAATATCATGCATGGAGGAGCTCCCTGGCCAGCCTCAGTAAGAAGGTGAGATCCCTTATAAGATCCTCCAAAGCTAACTATGAAAACTATAACACAACTAATACCAACAACAACCACAAAGCATTCTATAGCTATGTCACATATCTTGATGTCAACAACCAGATCTGCTCTGAATTACAGCACAAAGGCACAAACATTACAGAAACAATTGATATTGGCAACATCCTGGCAGATCCGTCTCAAAGCTGCACACTCTAAAGGCAATATCACAGCATCCATGGGACCGGACAACATCCCAGGCTGTGTTTTACATGAACTTCAGATCGTACTGTCTCCCCACCTATGCACCATGTTCAATAATAGCCTCACATCAGGCATAGTGCCCCCTGAATGGCATACAGCAACAGTTATCCCACTCCACAAAGGTGGTGCCACAATGGACCATGAGACCTATTTCCCTATAGGCCTGACTAGCCTGGTCTGCAAGGCTATGGTGCACATCATGGATCACTATCACAGAGACATTGGGTACCTCCAAACCTTTGACCCCTCCCTGTTTGGCATTGTTAAGGGTGGGCCATGCCTCCTAAACCTGGTGGACTTCTTAGAGACAGTTACCAAGGCATTAGATGAGGGTAAGGAGGTCCACACAGCCTACCTAGATCTCTCATAGGCTTTCAACACCATCCCTCCTCCTGGTATTACCAACATACCAGTCCACCTGAACATTAACCCCTACATCATGTGATGGTTTGCAAAGTGGCTCACGGACAGAACCCACACAGTGGGAGTTGCATACCCCAGGTCCGACTGTATACTAGTTACAACTGGCGTCCCCCAGGGCTCAGTCCTAGGATCCCTCATGTTCGGCATATACTTCTCTGACATACAGACAAGCACAGGAGGGCTTTGGATGAAAAGGTTTGCAGACGACTGCAAACTAGGGGACATAATTGTTTCCCCAGCTGTTACAGACACCCTTTGGAAGTGTCGCACTGAGACAGATACCTGGTGTTAATATCATGGCTTCAAGCTGAATGCCTAAAAGTGCATAGTCATCCCCTTTGGATATAACTAATTACCCGCAGACTACCACATAGGTGCTAGTCCCCTACATACAGAAAAGGTAATACGGGATCCGGGAACCCCAACAGATAGCAATCTCTCCTTCGATACCCATAATGACAAGGTGGTTAGAATATCCTTCTACATGGCCCCCCAATCTCTAATGGGTTCGCATCCAGATCAGAGGGGCCATTGTGACTCTACACATGTCATATTAGACCCATTAAAGGATACAACACCCCATTTGGTATATACCTTACAAGACAACTGCAACAGCTTGGAAGACCACACCAGTACCACACCAGGAGGATTACTGACCTCAAACAGATGACCTATGCAGCCCAACCTACGAAACTCCAGCTGTACTCAGTTGCATACCGCATACTCACAGGTGATCTCTGCTTGACATACAAGGCCCATGTCCAACCCTGTATTGCTGGATATGCTCCACCTAAACAGAAGCCCCTGAGAGCCACATGCTCTAGGGATATACACCTAACCACAACGATGAGTAGGACGTGCTGGACAGATAGATTCCTGACCTAGACACTCCCCATGCTTTGGAACATGATTCCAATGTACATCAGGCACGACCCCTCATGAGCACTCTTCAAGGCAAACCTTGACGTCTGAATGGGAAACAGACATGTACCCTAGGGATCACTGCAGTGGCTCTGCTGGACAGAGGCACAGCGAACTATTGGCTCTTCTGTTCAGAGGCACAGGGAACTGACCTATGGGGGTGGCGAAAGCCAATACACGCTAGCTAGGCTTACAGATACCCTTGGTAAGACAGCCTAGTACCTACCTTTGCACATGAGAAATAAATAATGAGAGGTAAAACCACGATGTAGTCCTGTTTCAGTGTAGTAACCAAAATTGTTCAATAAACAAGCACGATGTAAAACCAAGACGAGTTTATTCAGAAGGAGATAAGCGCTTTCGCGTAGTACTAGGCTACGCTTCTTCAGATAAAATTATACAAACAATGCTCTCATTTAAATATACAAACTGGCGGGATCATTAAACAATTAACCACTAATAAAATACAATTAAAGTGCTAACTTCGGTACATACCAAGTCAGATTCCTGAAACAAACATAAACAACTGATACATCATGTAACCATGTTATCGTTCTGTTATTTACCACCAACCAAGGGGCTATCACTAACATTTAAATAGCGCTTCTTGGTCATATTACAGGTACCTTAAAACCCAGAGCTTATCATAATATTAAAACTCTTCTGGATAACTCAAAAAATATATACATAGACATTATGCTTAAAAAGTGTAGACATAAGATGTTGCCAGAAACATTACATTTACTTGTACTTATGTACAAAATCTGAAATGCACATATCTCACTATATGTCCAGATAAATATATTCTAACCAACTTACATCATTATAAAATATTACATATTTATATGTATCTAATGGAATAGATAGATACCTATGGCATGTTCATTTAATAACAAAAGAAAAAACAAAAACAAAAATAAAAATAAAAATGAAAATAAAAATAGAATCGCTTAATAGATGTTATATTTAATCTACTTATTCCTTATCAGTTATTGAAGTATATACATACATTGATTCTTATATATGAAATACTTATACATACTATTTATGATTAAACAATTAAATAAATAGCATATATTCAATATACCAGGTGACATAAGGTCATGGACTAAAATCATCCATAACTATGAAACCTAGGTACATCTAGATTACTCCTCTAAAAAATTTGCACATATTACATGTCTTATGTGCATGGATAGTTAAACAGCTCTTCCATTTTACTTTGCTATTGTGCTGATAAACTGTCGGCTCACTAAGAGACATATGTATCCTGTTATTGTGTATTGTAAATGCCAATTGACATAACTAATGTTTGCCTAACATTACAGTAATGCTATGTAGCTTGTAATACATATCTGCCTACAATACTGTACATTACACAGTTATTGGCACAATATCCCACAATGCAAATCATACTTGCAGAGTGGCCCAACCTTCCACATGTTATTCTCTGTAATACACTCATACATATGGCTACAGTTACAATATATCAAACTATACTATCCCCTATTATAGCACATACTGTTGGACCAGCCCTGCCACTGACATCGGCTGGTGAGGAGTACTTCTGTTCAAAGCCCTTATATAGCATCCCTTGTGGTGTATGCGGTGTTTGCCTTGTGACCTACAGCAGTACACACAAATACTACAAGCATTACTATGCTCAACAATACATCACTACAAGATAACTGTTTCCACTATATGGATTGCGTTCACTTTAAATACTACAGAAAAGTACTACATACACAGACATACTGACTGTTCTACATACCTTATTAGTAACCCGAGGTGTCATTAACTGTTGATTCAATCCTTTTTGGTTTGTGTTTCAATGTTTTTTGTAACGTTCCACTGGTATATACGGATGGTTTGAATGTGTGATAACACATCCTTTTCTAGTTACATATCAATAACATGTGGTATCCTGTCCACCAATTGCTGTTCCAAAGTAGTTAATTAGATGCACATCAGCTGTGCAGCTACTCCATTAGCCGATACCATGGCAACAGTGGTGTATAACTGAGTACTCCTTTTGGGCATTGTCCGTTTGCCTTACTTTCGAGGGAGACAGCCTAGATGTGTTTTTGCGATATATTTCAACAGCTATATGGAGACACACAAGAGATATATTAGCTTCATGGCTCCCGTGGACTGTGTGTAATGGCTAGACGATTTAGTTCTACGTGTGAGTACAGCTGTTATATTTCGGAACAGTGCTACTTATGCAGGGTTTGTTTGTACTTGATACTTCTGCAGATGTTTAAGTCTGGCAAGGATGTTTGGCCAGCTCAAGGCCGTATGTCTATGCATGAACTGTTATGTGGTGTACAGTGTGCTCACCAGACAGCCTTGATTTGGTGTATAAGTTTAGCATACTGTGCTGTTACTCACTAATTGCTAACACATCCCAATATATGCACAACCCTCTGAAACAGGATTAGTGCAAACAAACCCTGTTACATCAGCAGCTGTTCCATTGTATAACAGCAGCTATTTCACATAGGGCCATGTTAGTGTGTCTCTGACAAAGTATGTTAAGGCTTCTGCAGATGTCGTACAGTGTGTGAATGATTTGTGATGTTATTACAGTTTGTATTGTAATATGTTTGGGGGTGGGGGTGATGTTGGTGGGTGTGCTTAGCAGATGCAGGTGTGTAGGAACTGCTTTTATACATAATCGCTATGTGCGTGATGGTTCCTTCCCTATTTGAACACCTATCCTTTTGTGGACTAATACAATGGTAATTGCAGGCTGATTCATTAAGGCACTGTTATGTGGTTCCTGTATAGTATGCATGTGATGTTACTCCTTGAATTCCTTCGGTAATACATCTGAATGTAATAACATGTTGCTACATGATAGCTGTGTATTTCTGTCATGGGTATTTGCAGTCATCGTAGTTGTGTTGGTGACTGACCCTCTTTGGCTAGGGTTGCCACCTTTTCATATGGCCATAGTGGGACCTTTTCGGGACAAACATCTGATTTTACAGGCCAACACAAACCCACGGTCAGTACAAGGGATAGAACTTTCCTTTCTTTCCTAAATATAGGCTTATTCTTGTAGCAGTTTAGTTGCTTATCCTGTTTCCTGTAACATGTAGGTATTTTAGATACAGAAATAACTATTGCATGCAAATATTACAGTACATATGGGACATAATTATGTCCTACAATCTCAGGACATTTGCCACGTTTAATATATTTGGTCAGGACACAACTGCTCAAAGAGGGAGTGTCCCTCGCAAAGTGGGACAGGTGGTAACACTATCATTGGCTCATGTCCATAGCACATATTGGTAATAGTGTATAGGCATATACTCTCCATATCCTTTGTTCATAAAGGTTGGTAGTAGTGGAATGTGTGATTGCTATGGTCCATGTTATACACATATACGAACACTTCAACCGCTGTATACGGGAGACCTACAGAATCCCGAAACCACAGTGTTCCGATGCACACAGTAGTGGGACCAGACTCCCATACCCCACATTACCGACATTGACAGTAACTCGCGAAGGTAACATGAACATGGAACACACACATGTAAACACAGACACACTGCTACCCAACACATCCAAACAAACCATCCTACACTACGTATGAGCAGGTGGCCAAGCCCCCCTACACCCCCCATGTGGGTGCCTGCACCCCCCACACCACCCCCTACTTTAATACTCTACATCCTAGGTCGCGCAAACAGATGCACAAAGATAACCCACAACCACACATTACAGTCCCCCAAGAACACACACCACACACAGTGCACACCCTTACACACACTACAACCCTAAGAAACACACTTACACACAGTAACCTACTCGAACCGCAACACCAGAAGCACTGACTAACTGTCCATTAACATTGTGAGATTACACCTCATGCATCTGGTATTTTGGTACTGTGCTCTTTTGGACCATAAGCCTTGGGATTACGTGCGTCGGTATGTAAAGCAGTCAGTATGTGGTAGATATTCCATTTATATGTACCTCCATGGTTATGTAGATGCTGTTAACCTATCTGTATATCTACATATATATGTATATCCCCATATATCGACATCTCTCTCTCTCTCTCTCCCTCTCTATATATAATGATATATATATATATATATATATATATATATATATATATATATATATACATATATTAATACATATATATATATATAAATAAATATATAAATAAATATATCTAGATAAAACATACACCTTTCATTGGGTATATGCCGGTTTATCCTATTTCAACACATTCCTACCTTTTGTGTTTTATCCTGTCAGTATATACGACTGTCATTGGTACATCTCAGGTAGCTTAGTGGTATGTTATTGTGATGAATGTGCACATGGTTGTGTGTTCTAATTCTGGCAGTGATATCTTACCTCTCAGAGCAGGCACTGGTAGTGCAAGGGTGATTAACGCACATTTCAGTGGTTGTGTGTTCCACGTTTATTATTCTGTGGAGAACTACCTATATATGCAAGCTGTGTTTAAGGTATACTATGCAACATGAACACATCTGTGAAGATTCCTGTCAGGGATACTCCCCATTATTTGGAACTACATCCCTGATTACATTATACAAACCCCCTCACTGACACTCTGGGGAATCCTTGCAGAGTGGGTGGTGAACAGTAGCTACACCCCAGGGATTCCGTAAGTGGCTCTGCTCCACAGAGGGACAGTTAGTTAATCGATGGGGTGGTGACAGCAGACACGTTTGGCTATGCTTATGAGTGGCCTCAGTGGTTGGGCATGTACCTACCTATGCATCTATGAACCTGTACATACAGTATGGACACATGCTGATAGCTTAATTTACTGTTCAGGTATTGACTTACCTTGTGCCAATGGCGATTGTTTGTACAATAGTTGAGGGCTACCTATGTAGGATGCACACAGTAGACCACCTATACATGACAATTTACAGGTTGTCGTGTGTGTGTGTGTGCCATCCATGTTTGCTGTGTGTGCAGGTGGAGAAGGGTGTCAGTCCATGAGTGCCTACACTGTCAGTGTGTGTGCTATACGTTCCCTCTTTGCCAAGGCATGGGCATACTGGGCATGCCTCCATCTGCCTACCGGGGCTAGCACAGGGTGTTCGTGGTCTGAGTCCCCCTGTGCCTGTGGGTCCCTTGGCAATGGTGGTGGGCTGTGAGGGCCTTCACCATTCTGTCCCTGCTGCAGCTGTTTCCACAAGATCATATTGTTTAGCATGGCACATACTATGAAGATGTGGGCACACATTCCTGGAGAGTACTGCAAGGCTCCACCAGATATGCCCAAGCAATGGAACCGTGATTTCAGCATCCCAAACACACGCTATATGATGATTCTGGTTTGTGCGTGTGCCTCATTATGGCGTTCTTGCATGGCTGTGTGTGCATTTCTGATGGGAGTCATCATCCACGGTTCCAGTGCATAGCCAGCATCCCCCACCAGGTGGCCATATGGGATGTCCCCCCTGGCAAATACCTGATACAGCTGTGAGGCATGCCAGATGTGGGAGTCATGATAGCTTCCAGGGCAGCCAGCACACACATCCATGATAATGCCCTGGGCATTGGACATGACCTGACAGTTGATGGAGGGGAATCCCTTGCAGTTTATGTAGCGCCTACCCTGCTCACTAGGTGGTGACTTGATGTGTATGTGTGTGCAGTCTATTGCACCCAGTACCTCCGGGTAGTCTGCCACATGGTGGAAGAGACGCATATTTCTGGCCAACTCCTCCTGCATTCGGGGAAAGTATATGTGCTCATTGGCATGTGGTAACATGGCATCCAGGAACTGGTGGAGATCCCCATGATATCCCCAGTTGGCCTTTGGAAGGTACCTGTGGCTAGTATTCTCAAGCTTACACATACCTTCATGTCCACTGGGATGGGTTCCCCTCTGTTACTTCTGGCTCTGAGGCGTGGCTCGCACAGCTCAACAAGTTGCTGTATGATGTCCCTGTCCATCCTGTAATGCTCTACTATCTCCAGATCATGTAGCCCCTGGTAGGTTACCCTGGGTCTGAACAGTCTTCTCCTCCTCTGGTCCCTGAGATGGTTCGTCAGCATCATCCTCCACACCACCGTCAGTTTCCAACACATGCTGGTGAATCAAAGCTATGGCGGCCCCTAACATGTACATATTAAAAGTTCCCCATCTGTATACACCAATGGTGCAGAGTGTCTGGGAATACACAAGTGTGTGTGTGTGTGTGTGTGTGTGGGGGGGCTTTCACACCTTATACTATTGTGCAATGAATGATGCTGGTGTAATTGGGTGTGTTTGTGCTATTCCAGTTGCAGGGTATCTTAATTATTGGTTTTACAGCAGGTACTGCTATTGTGGGGCCTTTGGTGTTGACTTACGCTTGTCTGCCATGATTCATCTATTGCCCTTTACTTCTATTTTCAACCTGATTCCCCTCCCATTGTCAGGCATGCATCCAGCTGCCACCTTCTTTGTTTTGTGCTTCCACAACCCAGGATTGTGTTGGGAAATATGTTATATAGCTGATCTACTGCAAGTTTGCTTTGTTCTGCTGTGACAGTTCTCTTTTCTTTGCTGTACGGCACCTCCCCTTTCCTGTTCTGCAGGTAGCTGCTAGCAGCCTTGTTAGCTGTTGTCTATGGCCCACTGTGAGTTTCTAGGTGTCAATTACTCATTTCTACTCCAATTACCATGCTGCACCATTTCCTTATTGTCTTCCTGTATCCTTCCTGTTTCAGCTGTGGTGCATGCCGCGCACAGCCATTTACTGGGTTTTTTGCACATTTTCATCCACGTTCACATGAAATTTCGGTTACCTTGTATGCTGTCAGCTAAGCAAAGCTATGGCTACTTCCACACCCCTATCCTGTGGCTTTGCTTAGCAACACACAACACGCAACATGGATTAGCAATGATCCAATGTGCTTACAGCTACGGTGGAGCGCGCATCTCTTGATGTCATGTTTACCTCCAGGCCACTCATCGGTGTTGTAATGCTACGCCATGTGGTACATTTTTACGCCGATGGAGCGTTTGCGATTCAGTATTACTTGACTCATTTGCATGGCATTGACTGCTAATTCCTAGTTACCGCACGGAGCACTGTCACAGACCCTTAGCAACCCTTGCGTCATGGTTGTGGTGTAGCATACGTGCCATTGACTATTATGGGGATATCATGAATTGCGTTACATTACAGTTTTATGACATCTAAATATATTTTCCTTGTGGTCTCGTTTGCGCACCGATGCACTGTGGTTTTACTTTGCGTTGGTGTGGCCATGACATTAAATGTTATTTTTTATATGTTGTGCATGTTGTTTTATGTCATTGGCTATATATTTAGCCATTGGCATATATTAACATTATAATACGTAAGTTTGGTCCGCTTTCATGGCTCTGATTTTATGTTTGACAAAATGTAAACCGTTTTTTTTTTTTTTTTGGTTTACATTTCTACATGCTTGCGCTACGCCTACACCACTTCATGAATCGATGTATACCTTCATTTGCATGCTACACTGTTGCGCATGGGGTAATTAGCATACATGCACTGGGAGCTGCGCATCTCTGGTGTAGGCTGGTAATGCATGTGGAAACAGCTCTTACCTGAATCGCTCGGCGGCCATATTTGGTGCTAGATCACCAACACTACTCCGGCGCATGGCGCAAGCTTCATGAATCCTGGGGTGGGTCTATATTACATTATCAAAGTTTCAAAACTTTGAATCTGATATTGTTGACACCATATAATCGAAGTTTTGAAACATCAAAAATGTAATAAAGCACAACAACCTACAAAAACAAACAATTTAAATGCCCTAAGCAGGGGGGCTGCACCCCCCACTACTTAAATATACCAACTCCGAGATCGCACTACAGTGCAGAAAAGGGAAATCTTCCTTTTCCATGCTGTACAGAGATCTCCGTTAAAAGATTTGAAGTTTCAAAACTTCAATCATATGGTGTTGACCATATCAGATTCAAAGTTTTGAAACTTCGATCTTCTGATATAGACCCTATATCTATCTATTTATATATATATATATATATATATATATATATATATATATATATATTATATATATAGTTTTTTATATATATATATATGTGTGGATTCCTATTACAAGAACAAAAGTTCACTACTTCGAACTTGTAATAGGAAGCCTCACTTCTGCGAAAGTGAACTTTTGCGTAAGTGCACTTCTCCGAAAATACCGCAGCACAGTGGAGGACATAAAAAACAAACTATGTCCTCCACTATGGTGCGATAGTCACGGACCTTAGGGTTAGGCCCCAGGTTAAGGTAAGGGGATAGTTATTAAAGCTATCCCCTTACCCTAACCCATGCCCTAACCCTAAAGTTCGTGACTATTGCACCATAGTGGAGGACATTGCTATGTCCTTCACTGCGCTGCAGTCGTCACAGACCTTAGGGTTAGGGCACAGGTCATAGTAAGGGGATAGCCCATAGGCTATCCCCTTACTATGACCCGTGCCCTAACCCTAAGGTCCGTGAGTACTGCACGGAAGTTCAGTACAACACCCGTTCATTGTACTGAACTTCGCGTAAGTGCACTTTCGATTAAGTGCACTTTTGCTGCAGTGAGCATTCCATGCACCTTTTCGAATTAGTGAAAATTTGATCTAGTGTATGGAAACAATATATATATATATATATATATATATATATATATATATATACATATATATATATATATATATATACCAGAGGACATCATGACATTTACTTTAAAGGCACATATTGGGGTATCCTGCCCTAGGGAATCCATACATATGCTAAAAGCGTCTTCACAGACCTTTTTCTAATACATCTAAAGAGAGCATATTTAATATAAAAGCAAGATGCATGTCTCGGAGATAACAAATTACATTGTAGACTACTCACATCTGAAAATGCCCTGTTCTGTGAATCATTTTCAGGAAATGGAGATCTGCAATTTAGTTTATTATGTTTGGTGGTATTACACATGAGGCTTTTGCTCTGGGGCTGTAAATTCTCAATGCCTGATTAAGCTTTGCAGTATGTATCCTTTAACGTCATCATTTGGCTTTGAAAATCAGCTCAACATCTTACTGTTTAACAGAGAAAAGCAGACATTCATGACCTAACATCTAAAATAGAAGTTACTCCTAGTTTAAATAACCCATCTAGTTCATATTTGCAAAAGTACAGTGGCTGGTCCCTTAAAATAGTAGGCATTGGGCTCATTATGATTGTCAGTCATACTTGTCTGCATCTGGTTTTAAGCTACATTATAATGTATGATAAAATATATGAGACTTTCCTGTTTACATACAAGTGCAGTAAGTTATTGACTTGATTCACTGAAACTAAGAGAAAAAAGCTTATAATATTCCCTCTCCCTAACAGTTCAGTCATAGTTAATTCAGTCTGATAAAATCTTCCTCCTACTATTTCTTTTGTACAATATTATGCAATGGTCACTGATGTCAACTATTTAAATTTAGTGTTTGTTCTAGCATTAAAATGAATAAAAAGTTAAAAAAGTTGAATCGAAAAAGGGATTGTTAAATAGCAAACACAATATCTGCATATATAATTAGAAGTAAATGACACAAAAATACATTTTATGAAGCAAATTAGATCACTAGTGAAAACCTCCAAAGCTAATTATGATTTGAAACAAGCCTCCAAAGCAAAGGAAAACCATAAAGCCTTCTTCAGTTACATCAGGAACCTCCATGGCAAAGCTCAGGTTTATTCCAAATTAGCACTTAACTGTACTACTTACATTGATCCTATTGACTTAGTCAACCTGCTGGCAGATAGGTTCAGTGCAAACTTCACTCTCCTATCCACCCTAAAGGCCCATTCGACATCTCCGATAATTGTCTTGCATGTCACATCTCCATAGATCAAGTGTTAAAGGCCCTATCCAAGGCAAGAACACAGCTTCCATGGGGCCTGATAGTATCCCAGGCTATATTCTGCACCATCTCCAGCAAGAACTAGCTTTACCATTGAGCACCCTGTTCAACCACAGCCTAAGTACAGGCTTCATTTCAGCAGATTAGAGAACTGCCATTGTCAGCCACTTGCACAAAAGTAATGCCACTACTGACCCTGGAAATATCGCCCCATTAGCTTGACAAGTCTGATCTGTAAAGCCATGGAGTGTATTATCATGGATCTCATAAACAAGGTCATAGGCAATCTCCAAGCACTAGACCCCACCCAGTTCAGATTTGTCAAGGGCAGATCTTTCCTGTTGAACCTGGTTGACTTCTCTGAGACTTTCACCAAGGCCCTGGATGAGGGAAAATCAGTACATACAGCTTACCTTGACTTGGCCAAGGCCTTTGACACAATTCCCCACTTGGGCATTATTGAAAAGCTAACACAACTTGGAGTAAATCCCTACCTCATCAGGTGGGTGGCCAACTGGCTCACCGATAGGACCCACAAGGTTAAAATAGGTGCCTCCACCTCTGGCAGCAGCCTGTCAATAGTGTTGTTCCACAGGGATCTGTCCAGGAACCCCTAATGTGTGGCATGTACTTCTCAGAGGTCCAGACAAAGACAAAAGGTCTGTGGCTGACCAAGTTTGCAGATGACTGTATGTTGGGTGCTGTCATTGGCTCCCCAAATGACATTAACATACTGCAAGAGTGTCTCACAGCAACAAATGACTGGTGTCAAAGTCATGACCTTAAGTTAAATGCAACAAAATGTATTATCATACCACTCAGCAAAAGCACAGCCCCTACTGATTACCACATCAATGGCAACCCCCTAAGCACACAATCGGCGTTGAGAGACCTGGGTACTCAGGTTGACAACAATCTCACATTTCGACCATCATGTAGCAGCAGTGGTCAGAAAAGCCTTTTACTTGGTTCATAGGTTCATAGGTAGGTACTAGGCTATCTGCCCGAGGGCATTTATAAGCCTTGCCAGAGTGTGTCGGCTTTCACCTCCCCATTGACTAATTAACTGATCATCTGTCAAGCAGAGCAAATGAAGTGATCCCAGGGGTGTATTTTCTGTTACCCATCCACTTGTCAAGGTTTCTCTTGAAGAGTGTTAGTGAGGGGCTCTGCCTAATGTAGTTCGGAATTTTGTTCCAAAGCATGGTTAGTCTCTGTGACAGGAATCTATCCCTCCAGCATGTTCTATTTATTGTTGTGGTGAGGTATAGCTCACTAGAGTGTGTGGCTCGCAGTAACTTGGATTTCTTTAGGTGGAGCATGTCCATCAATTCCGAGTTGGACATGGCTTTGTAAGTCAGGCAGAGATCATCTCTGAGTAAGCGATATGCCACTGAGTACAGCCGGAGTTTTTTCAGTCAAGCTGCATAGGACATATGTTTGAGGCCAGTAATCCTCTTGGTGAGGTACTTTTGTGGTCTTTCCAGCTGTTGGAAGTGTCTTGTGAGGTACATCCCAAATGGGCCATTGTACTCTATGATGGGTCTGATGAGTGAGGAGTAGAGGGGCACTATAACCTCTTTATTTCTAGATGCAAACCCTTTAGTAATTAGATGGGCCATATAGAAGGATTTCCTAACTACTTTGGCAATATGATTGTCAAAGGAGAGATTACTATCTACCTGGGTCCCCAGATCTCTTATTACCTCTTCTATATTAAGGGGGCTGCCACCTATGTGGTAATCAATGGGTGTTTTGTTTTTCCGAAACGGGATGACTATGCATTTTTTGGCATTTAGCTTGAGGCCATGACTTTGACACCAGGTGTCTGTCTCAGTAAAGCCCTTTTGGAGTATGTCCATGTCAGCCAGAGAGTCAGTTATGGATCCCAGTTTGCAGTCATGCACGAACTTGGTTAGTCATAGTCCTCCTGTGTTTCTCTGTAATTCTGAGAAGTATGTGCCGAACAGTAGGGGGTCCCAGGACCGAGCCTTGTGGGACACCACTTGTGACTGGTTTAGAGTAGGACCTGGAACCGACTATTCTTACCGTGTAAGTTCTGTCTGTAAGCCAGTTGGCAACCCATCATGACATAGGGGTTTATGTTCAGGCTGGTGAGTTTTTCTGTAATACCCGAGTGGGGAGTGGTGTCAAAAGCCTTGGTGAGGTCAAGGTAGGCTGTTTGAACAACCTTTCCCTTGTATGTGCATAACATAAACATAGGATGTACGATACTTGCAAAACTGAAATCATTGCAGGCAGTTGGAATAGCACAGACACATGCTAGGAGAGAAGAAGCAGGTAGAGAGAGAGTAAGAAAATGGGTGGTGGTATGCATGACAGAAAGGAGACATGACTAGAGTTAGGGAGACAGAAAAGAGAATGCTATTAGCACTGTATTGCAGTAAGGAAAGCAAAACATTACTTGTATGTGCAGTCTAAAAATATGAGTATAAAAGATAACAGTTAGTTCAGGTTATACCACAATTGTGGGGGAAGAAACATGTAACATCTTTTTATGAGAGATTTTTGGATCAGGGCAGAATTTAAAGTATGATTAGTGTAAATAAACACAACATGTCAGACAATAGAAAACAAAATTTATTTCAGCAAATGTACACAGTATGTGCTGTCTTCCCACAAGATATCATCAGACTATGACATCAACATAAAATTAAACCAATAAATAGCAAATGCCTTTTATACAATAACCATCTGACTAATGCTTTAAACTATGTCACTTTAAAATACATTTTCAAATTTATCATATCATTCAATCCAGGATGAACACAGGCATCCAAAGAAATCTGCCAAACATACTACATCTAGTCTAACAATTCCTTTGTGGTTTCCATTCTATAACAGCAGTCACCCCATCATATGTAATTTTACTGGAATGATGTCTCTCTTTCAATTTTGTTTCTTTGAAAATCCAACTTCCTTCAAAAATTTACCATCCTCACAAGTAAATCTACTAACTCATATCAGTTTGCCTTTACATTTTTCTTTAACCACACTAGATGCCACTGTTATAGTTCAGGTATCCATTACTTGCCATGTTTTTATGAGAAAGAGAAGACATGATTACTCTATTTATATTTTAACAGAATGTTTAAGTAACTAATCTGCTTTCTGTTATAGCTCATAGTAAATATTAAAAAAGTATTGACATTATTAAATTAAATTAAAAAAATTGCAATGTACTTTCTCACCCACCAAATAACAAAAATATCATCAATAAAATGTTTGTAGTCTAATGTGTAACTCATATAATATAGTAAAGTGGCAGCTCACAGTGATAAAAGGGATGTTAAGATAGTTTTAGTTATGCAAATGTAGAATTCTATTGATAGCCAAGGATTTTATTTGCCTTTTGTTCACTGGGATGATCCGATTGGGCACTCAGGCCCATTTTCAGCAGAGGCCCAGGGAGAAAAGCTCCATTAAAGTTAAAAAAAAGTTACAAAAAAATTGCACAGAAAAAATAATTTCAGTTTCTTAACGGTAGAAATGGTGTTCCAGAATCATGCAATGGGCAATACAATCAAGACAGAGGTTAATATAGCAATAACCCATGCCTGGGTGTGGGTAATGCTGGATTTACCCACGGTTGATGTGGTTTGGTCATGAGGGTGAAGCCCGAGTGGCCAAACAAAGACAACCGTGGGTAAATCCAGCATTACCCACACCCAAAAGTGGGTTATTACTATTATACAATGACATTATTTAAGAAAAAAAATAGTTACTTTTCTTAAATAATGGCATTGTATAATGCCTCCTTGCTGCCCTTCTGCAGATGTCTGGTATTCTTCGGCAGTTCTGATGTACTGCGCATGCGTATGCTTACGCAGTACATCAGAGCTGTGGGCAGAAGCAATGGAGAAAGCAAGATCTCCGTTGCTTTTTACAAACTGTCTCGCTATGTTAAAGGAGTTTAACATACCGAGACAGTGTGTAAAAAGCAACTGAGATCTTGCGTTCTCCGTTGCTGTAAAAAAAGACTTATACTAATGGAAAAAGTCCGGGCGACTGGACCTTTTACCATTAGTATAACACTGATTTACAACGTGCACGCTGACCAATCAGCATGCACGTTTTGGAATATTAATAGGGGGTCGTTGTATAATACGATTTAATTTCTGTAGGAGTGTTATACAATATTAAATAGGCTGCTCTTAAATATACAGCAATATGCAAATCTCATTTCCATAGGAGTAATGAAAAGCAGTATATAGAAATGTCTATAGGATTTGTTTACATTATTAGTACTAGGCTAACTGCCCTTGTGGGCCATTTTAAGCCTAGCCAGTTATCCATTCTGAGAATCAAACCCTGTACCTTGTGATTTAAGTTAAATACCTTAACCATTACACCAACCTCCCACTCTCGGTGGGAGGTTAGTGTCAGGGTGGGAGGTTACAAGATAAGATAGGAGAGCTGGAGAGTTAGAGGTTGGTGACAGTCTAGAGATCTGACAAAGAGAGAGAGGAAAAGTCAGGGCATGAAAAATAACAGAGCCAGGAGGAGTTTAGGTCCTGTTTTGTGCTTAAAGCTAGATGCACAGCTGTCCTGTTTTAGTGGGACAGGCAGGGAGTTCCACTGTCTGGTGACATAGTATGAATATAGTGAGTCTGCAGCTGTATTGCGGGATTTGGAAGTTATTAGTAGGCTCTGATTACCCGAGTGAAGGCAACATGGTGGGGAGTAGTGCCTGAGAATTTTTTTGTAGAAAAGGGCATGTGTGTGGTTTGTCTATTATTTTTGTGAGCAATTTGAAGTTGAGTAAATGTAAAGTGATTAGGTAGTTCTAGCCAGCTGAGCTTCTTTAGTGTTAAGCAATGGTGTGTACAAGTAGGATGCATTAGTTGCAAACTGTGTTAAAACATGCCTCATATATATTTAGTAGGGTGGCTTGAATGTTGGTTAATATGAGTGGTGCATAGAATAGGGAGGGGAGATTGGTAGGATGATGCTAAAGATTTTCTTGAAGAATTTGTGAGGTAGGCTTTGTTTTGGTAGAGAAATCCCAGTTTTTGGATGTTTTCTTGATGGCCCAGGTGATATGAAGGTCAAATTTTAGGTTATTGCCTGTTATGACTCCTAGCAGTTTGGTATTTGTTACAGTTTATATGATGGTGTTGGTGTTTGTTGTGGTAATATTAAAGGGTTTACTGATTGTTGAAAGAGATCTGGGCATGAAAAGCATTACCTTTTTGGCATTTAAGACTAGCTGATGAACCTTTAGACATGATTGTATGGAAATAAAGGATTTTTAAGTCATTTGCTGAAGTGGTGGAAATGTTGAGGCTGAGCAGATGGTGGTGGCATATTGTACTAAGGTGGCAGGCTTGCTGGTTTTGTCCAGGTTGATTGTGAAAGTATTGAAATGTACTGGGCCTAGAACTAACCCTTGTGGTACACAGACGGAAACACGGAGGAAGGGGGATAGGTCCTGATTCCATTTTATGGCCTGCTGTCTGTTGGAGAGATAGCTTCAGAACCAAGTAAGAGCTGAATGAGACAGTGATAGTAAAGATAGTCAATTGAATAGGAGCTGGTGGGATACCGGGTCAAATTCTTTTTGACAGATCCAGGATCAGGGATGATATTAGATTACCATTGTTTCTGTAGATATTTATGGTTTTCTGAGAAAATATGCAGAGCTGTTGTTATGTTGTGGTGTAGTCGAAAGATATGTTGTGTGGGGAAAAGTAGTTTGTTGTTTGAGATCGGTTAGGTGTTGGGAGTGTATGCATCTTTCTAAGATTTTGAACAGAGGGGAGAGAACTGCAATGCAGCAGTACTTGGAGAGGTCTATGACTGATCCACCTTTGTGAAGTAATATGTCATTTTTTCCACAGTTTTCTGTGATACATCTATTTATGACTATTGAGATGGGGTATGCCAGGACATCGGCAGATAACTTAAGGTATTCAGGTGGGAGTTTGTCAGCTGCTGGTGCAGTGATTTTCAGTTTTTGAGGTAATTTTTGATGGCTGAAGTGGGCATTTGGTGGAAAGAAAAGAGAGGGGTATTGCTAGTATTGTTGATAGGGAGATGGAGATGGAATGGTGGAATCGATTCTAGATGAAAAAGGACAGATTGAATGAAGTGTGTGTTGAATTCGGTGGCAATGGCATCTGTGCCATTGTTTGTGGTAGGAGATGGGGTAGTGTTTTTTCTGGGGGATAGTAGGGTTTTTATAGTTGTCCAGAACTGCTTGGGATTGTGATGATGTTTGCCTTGAAAAGAGTGAAAGAAGCAATTTTGTCTAGTTTGACCTGTTGTTTACATTGATTTCTAAGTTGTCTAAAAATGTGCCACTTTTGTGGTGTACTATCTTTATTCCATGTCTTCCAGACTTTGTCTCTGTTTAGCATGAGCTGTTTAGTTTCTTTGTTGAGCCATGGACTAGGGTTGTCTTTGGTTCTTTTTGTTAAAAACACAGTGAGATAAAAATGGAAGCTAAGCTTTTCCAACCATATCTGAATTTTAGAAGAGTCCACATTTTTGTTTTCTAAAGGGAAAAGCATAATGAGAAAAAATAGAAACTCAATTTTACAAATGTATCTGAACTATAGTTTTGTAAATGGAAAGACATTAAATATTTTAATCAAACTGAATACTTTATGAACAAACATGAAGGGGTTATAAAAATATGTAGCAACTGTAATTATTATAAACTGTAGCTAAAAGAAAGTATAAATACCAGCTCTGGTCTCCTCTGAAAGGAGGCTACAAGCCTAGTGGAACTACCATGAGCAATGTTTATAAAATAAATGTTTTTTCCACATGTAAGATGGTTAATTTCTAGAATGGAGGAAGTATAATTGGCAAATTTAATTGGATGCATGTGCTCATCCTGGATTAAGGCATATGATGCATTTTAAACTGCATTTAAAGAGATTGACTTTTGCTACTTATTGCATGAGTTTTATGTTGAAGCCATAGTCTGATGAAGTCTTGTGGGTGGAAAGTACTTACTGTGTACTTTTTTGAAATAAATCATAGTTTTTTTATTGCTTGAATTTTTATGTTTTTGGATATTTTTGGTGATTATAACAACCCATCACTGCCAACCAGTAATCAAGGAGTCTCAATCCTCACCACTGGCACCAGTGGGTGACATACATTGGGAGGATTACAAGTACACACACAGTATTTCTAGATGTAGCTCTCTGCATCAAGTGCAATTTCACATAAGAGTACACAGAGACCACAGTCAGTCCGAGCTTGGTTTTTCTACCTTTCTCCAGATCCACAATAAGACTCCCCACTGGCACAGCTATACAGTTGAGTCCTTGTACAGAGTTGAGTCCTTAGCCAGGGTTCCAAGCCAAGTCCTCCAACACCCTCTCTGTACAACCAGTGCTTTGTGTCCCTGCCCAAGTAGCACACACACACACACACACAGGAAAGGCTGGCACAGGTTTATTAGCTATGCCCCTTATTACCCAGACTATAAGGTAGTTTTCACTGCTGCCAGAACCCTTCTTCCAGCTACATTAAGATCCTTAACAAAGAGTGTCCAATCTTACTGTGTAATATTAATATTAATACAAATGGTAGTTTGACCAAGAGCAAGGCTGTTAGGAGTGGCCAACACAGTGTTACCAAATAAACATGCGAGTACTCTCAAAACTAATATCTCTACACAGATCAGCCACAATGAAATGTTTAAATATATTTAATAATAATAAAAGAACAAGATAATACTAAATATGTATTCACAGTGACATCAGAGTTCAAAACTATAGGCAATATTTAAAACAACATTGCAGGACAGTCTCAAATAAAGAAAAATATATAAACTAAGCTTCACTATATTCCTGACTGAATCTAAGATACTTATACTATAATCTAAGAACTTATTAATAGAGCAAGGCAGATGTGGTGAATAGATCTTCTAACTGTTGTCAGGTCCAAGACATAATGCAGAATGCTCTGTCTCACTAAGAGACTTCTCAAAATAGTATCTAAAATACTACTGCTGGTATAGCTTTCAGAATAACATCACTTCTTGTCATCTGACCATAGTTCCCAGGCAAAGCAACCATTGATGGCAGCTGGTAGCATTTAGCATCTTCCTGTAAAAATGCATAGACAAGGATTTGCTCAAATCTTTGGCAGATGCTGCAAGTCATAAAACAATTGCATTCCTTCATGCTTTCAAGAGTAGTAATTAGTTCACCCTAAAGACAATGGATTCCTAGCACAGACATTATGTCTCCTGCTGCACTGAGAACCTAAAGATACTACTTTTATGGTCTAGCCTATAAAGTAATTTAATTTCAGGTATTTTTCTAAAGTTTGCTGTACTGAGGTTAACCTCCTGTATTCCAGTTTCCACTGTTAAAATATATACATTTAAACAGTTATAATAGTGCATGTACATTTCTGTTGTCTTCCAGTAGGGCACACTGTGGTGACATTTCAATCAGCACTTTGCAAATACCTTTTCAACACACATGTCTGTACAAGCAGTTGGATATACACATGACATACAGTCCTAATACATTTGCAATAAAAGCATCTTGTATAAATCATTTTTATACTCACCAATGACATATAATTATTTACAAAATTCCAGCTAGCTATACTGGCAGTATCTTCTTTCATCACCCTTCTTCCCCCCTTTGAAGACTCAAACTAGTTTTTCAAGTGACCCTTCAGAAATGTTGCTTGAGAGGAATGACCCTATCTAGGAATACATTAGCCTCTTCCCTGTCTTGAGAAACCATCTGCATTGGCATGCTAACCCCATTACAGTGTTGCACTGTCATATCATATGTCTACAAGCCTAGGCTCCACCATAGTAACGGGATTTTACTGGCTTGCTCCCTGTAGCCATAGATCCCCCTGAGACTCCTCCTGCTTCTACTGCAAATACTTAGCACCAGGGCCTCCCTATCATGGTAAGGTTTCATCATGTTAACATGGTACATTTTGTGCCCCTGCCTCCTGCCTAGCAGTTCTACCATGTAGTTCATAGGTTCATAGGTTGGTACTAGGCTATCGACCCTAGGGCCTATACAAGCCTAGCCATAACAATTCCCTGGCTATTTCTTCCCACAGTATTTACTTCCCTGACCTTCCTTACCACTTTGAAGGGTAACTTCCAAGCTGCCTGGAGCTTACTGTGTCTGACAGGAATGAGAACCATAACCTGCTGCCTCACAGCATACTCTCTAGCTTGAGCATTCCTGTCATAAGAGACATTTTCCTGCTATTGGGCTTCTGCCAGTTTCTTCTGGGCCAAGACCATGAGTTCCCTGAACCTTGTCCTGAGGTTTAGGACATATCTCACAACAGACTCCTTGTGGGATTCACACTCACCCTCCCACTAATTGCAAATCAAATCTAGATGTCCCTTCACCCAATGCCCATACAGCAACTCAAAGGGTGAAAAACCTGTGGATTCCTGGAACACCTTTCTGTAAGCTAACAACAGATGTAGCAAATATTTGTCCCACTCCCTCTTAAACTGGTCTGCAAATGCACATAGCATGGTCTTTAGTGTAGAGTTTAACCTCTCCACCAGATCATTAGTCTGGGGGATGGAAGAGGGTGTTTTTTAGGTGCTTTACCTCACAGTACTTCCACAGACAAGCCACCAGATCTGACATGACACCTCTGTCAGTCAGTATTTTTTTTGGGAAACCTATCTTGCTGAAAACCTCTAACAAAGCATTTGCCACCTTTTTTGCCTTAATGGAGGACCAAGCCACCATTTCAGGGTATCTGGTAGCATAATCTACTACCACTAGGATATACTTCTCCCCTGTGGAACATGGGGGACTCAGAGGCCCCACAATATCCATAGCTACCCTCTGAAATGGCTCCCCAATTGCAGGCAAAGGCACCAAAGGAGCTTTGACCTTGTCTCCTGCCTTCCCTACCTTTTGACACTGCTCACAGGTCCTACAGTACCCTGTTACATCCCTGGAAATACAAGGCCAATAAAAGTTCTGCATAATATGTCTCATGGTATGCTTTATGTCCATATGACCTGCAAAGGGAATGTCATGGGTTATGGCTAGATGTGCCAGATGGTAGGCTCTGAGCACTACCAACTGCTCTATTATCTCAACTTCCAGCCCTCCTTCAGGGGTATACTCTCTATACGGTAACCCTTTGTTCCAGTATACAGATTCCCCTTTCCCTTGAGAATCAGGCACCTCCCTGGCTACCTCCCTTAAGCCTTGTAATGTTGGGTCCGAGAGCTGAGCCTGTCTCAACTCTCCCTTTGTAAGACTTACCAGCTCCCCTTCCACAGGAAGTCTGGTATCCTCTGACAGTGGTGCCTCACCATCAGTCTGGGTACTAGTACTCACCTCTGCCCCTGCAATCACTCTGTCCAAGGGAACATCAGTACCCACAAGCAGCTGTGATTCACCTTCAGTTTCTCTGCTACAGGGTTGCTCCCTCCCTGAAGTAGCCACCTCACCAGTCCTGGCTTCAAGTGTGCGGTCTGTCTGGGTCCCCTCAGCCTACCAGATCCACATGCCTGTTTCCAAGCCTGACTGCTTGTCACTGCATGCACATAAGGTACTGCATTATCAAAATCATTCCCTATCAGGACATCTGCAGGGATATCCTCAAACACACCTATTTGCTTGCTTCCTTTTCCACCCTCCCACTCAAGGTGAATCCTAGCCAAAGGTATTTGTAATGGGGTCTCTCCTAAAGCTCTGACTGGAGTAGACTGCCCAAGCATGTAGTACACCTCTTTAACCATTGCAGGCTTCACAATGGTTAGGTCAGAGGCTGTGTCTCTCTTAGCAGTGGCCTGTTTTCCATCTACTAAAATAGGATATAACTTGTTGGGGTAGCATGGTACCCTTGTTGTTTCCAGGCAACTTACTGATGGCATTCTGTTATTCCCACTTGCTGGCTCCCCTACCTTTTGTTCCCCACCTTGCCTCTATTGACATCTATATGCTACATGGCCCTACTGGATACATTTAAAACATTTAACCCTTGATCCTGACCATGTACCTGACATATTGGCTTCCCCGGTTACTGGCAGTCACTGTTGAGGCAGTTTAGGGTGCTCACCATGGATTCCCTTAGACCCATGTGCAGCACTGGGTATCCCTTTCTTGTGCAGTGATGCCCTGCTTGCTAGGTATAGGTCTCCTTTTTTCCCCACGTCATCTGCGGTATTGCATTCCCTGTCTGCCAACCAGATTCTCATGTCATTAGGCAAAGTACTAAGGGCTTGCTCCCTCACCAAAAGGTCTGCCAGTCCTTCAAAAGTGGTGACCTGACACCCCCTCACTCACCTATGAAAATAAGTGCTTAACTCAGCAATATATTTACATACACTCTCATCTGCTTTGCATCTATGCTCATGAAACTTTTTTCTGTAAGCTTCAGGTGTTAACTTAAAACACTGTAATAAACATTTTTTATCTGTATTATAATTTAAGCAATCAGTATCAGACAATTTAGAAACAGCAGTTACAGCTTTACCATGAAGAAAGGGGGTTAGGAACCATACCCAGAGTCCTTGATCAACATTATACTGTTTACATACCCTTTCAAACATATGAATAAAACTATCAAAATTATCACCTTCTTTAAATTGTGTAAAAAACTTAATGATCTTTATTGCTTCTGGGGTTCAGTTATTCCCTTCCCCACTACCTCCATGACCCTGGCAAAGAGTCAGAATCTCCTTTTCATGTTGCCTCTGCCTTTCATTTTCTTCAGCTTCCAGCCATCACAGTATCTCTGCTGCCTCTAATTCCACTTGTTTCTCCTGCCACAGTCTCTCTGCTGATTCTAGTTCTGTTTGTCTTCCAGTTCAAGTCTCTAACTCCAGATGGATTTTTAACTCCTCTGAAACAAAGTTGAACTGCCCATTTTCTGAGAGTTGTAAATCTCCAAGGCCAGTCTGGTTGTCCTCCTGGTTGCTGGTCTATGATGCAGCTGTAGTTAAGGCTGCAATGATTTCTGCTTTAGTCAGGCTGGCATGCAGCAGTCCTTCGGCTTGGCACATCTCACCCAACTGGCTCCTTATCAGCTTGCCATTCTCCTCTGCTGACATCCTTGCTGCTCTCCCTGAATAACTAAGCTAACAAAAAATAAATAAAACTACTGTGTTATAAAACTCTGAATGTCCACCATGAGGCTGCCTGGGAGTGCAAACAACTTCTTTAATGACCACTGTTTACAGGCTACAGGAGTTTAATATCCACACTACTGCCCAACAAATGTGATGACCCACCACTGCCAACCAGTTATCTAGGAGCCTCAATCCTCACCACTAGCACAAGTGGGGGATGTACACTGTGAGGATAACAAGTACACACACACTATTTCGAGATGCAGCTCTCCGCATCAAGTGCAATTTCCCTTAATAGCACACAGAAGCCACAGTCAGTCTGGGGCTGCTTTGTCTACCTTTCTCCAGATCCCCAATAAGACTCTCCACTGGCACACCTATAGAGTTGAGTCCTTAGTCAGGGCTCCAAGCCAAGTCGTCCAACATTCTCTGTCCAACCAGTGCTTTGTGTCCCTGGTCAAGAAGCTGAAGCACATGTACATGTACACACACACACACACACACACACACACACACACACACACACACACATGCACACGCGCACACACATGTGCGCACACACGCGCACACACGTGACTGCGCGGGTGCACGCGTGCGCACACACACACACACACCTGGGAAAGGCTGGCACAGGTTTACTAACAATGCCCTCTTGTACCCAGACTATAAGGTAGTTTTCACTGCCACCAGAACCCTTCTGCCAGCTACATTAAGGCCCTTAACAAAGGGTGTCCAATCTTACTGTGTAATATTGATATTAGTACAAATGGTAGTTTGACCAAGAGCAAGGCTGTTAGGATTAGCCCACACAGTGTCACCAAATAAACATGCAAGTACTCTCAAAACTTAAATATCTCTACATAGATCAGCCACAATGAAAGGTTTAAATATATTTAATAATAAAAGAACAAGACAATACTACATATATATTCACAGTGACATCAGAGTTCAAAACTACAGGAAATATTTAAAAGAACATTGCAAGACAGTCTCAAATAAGTAAAAAAAAAAGATATATATATATATATATATATATATATATATATATATATATATATATATATATATATATATATAAACTCAGCTTCACTATATTCCTGACTGAATCTGAGGGAATAATACTATAATCTAAGAAATTACTAATAGAGCAAGGCAGATGTGGTGAATGGATCTTCTACTTGTTGTCAGGTCCAAGACATAATGCAGAATGCTCTGTCTCACTAAGAAACTTTTCAAAATAATATCTAAAATATTACTGCTGGGATAGCTTACAGAATGATGTCACTTCTTGTTATCTGACCCTAGTTCCCAGGCAAAACAACTATTGATGGCAGCTGGTAGCATTTAGCTTCTACCTGTAAAAATACATAGACAAGGGCTTTGCTCAGATCTTTGCCAGATGCCAGAAGTCATAAAACAATTGCATTCCTTCATGCTTTTAAGGCTAGTAATTAGTTCACACTAAAGACAATACAGAAAGCTTCCTAGCACAGACTTGTTATCTCTTGCTGCATTGAAAACTGAAAGATGTCATATTTTATGGCATAGCCTATAAAGTAATTTAATTTCAGATATTTTTCTATAGTTTGCTGGATTGAGGTTAAATTCCTGTACTCTAGTTTCCACTGTTAAAATATATACATTGAAACAGTTACAATAGTGGATGTAAAGTTATTTTATTTTCTACTAGGGCACACTGTGGTTACATTTCAAACAGCACTTTACAAATGTCTTTTCAACATACGTCTGTTCAAGCACTTTGATATACACTTGACATACATTTGTAGCACAAGCATCTCGTATAAATCATTTTGATATTCACCAATGACATATAATTATTTACAAAATTCCAGTTAGCTATGCTGGCAGTATCTCCTTTTATCACAGTGATAATGATTACTGCTTTGGGTTGGTTAGTATGATTAGTTTGCCTTTAAAAATATAGAGAAGGATTCTCACAGCAGGGGGATAATATGTGAGGCACACTGTTCACTGCTGTACAATCTTGTTCTTGGAGTTTGTAGAGTTGAACATTGAAGGTGGATGGACCTAAAACTATATAGGGGGGTTGTAATAGTCAGGCAGAAAAAAAGAAGGGGGTTTGTTCAAGAGATTGAAGATTAGTAATCCTAGAAGTAACTTTGCAAATTGCTTAACTTGAAACCATTTTTTTTCAGGAGGGTGCAGCACTGATGTTCTGCTTTGGAGGACAGGGCAATAAATCAACACAATTACTTAGAGATGTGTTGGTTGTTGGTTTATGGTCATTTTATTTATTTATTAGATGCTATGCAGTTATTAGAAAGCCACATTGTAAATGGGTTTCTTTTATAGTAGCAAGTTTTCCTTCTCTGAAGAGAAAAATGAGAGATTTTTTCTAGACCACAAAAGTAATTTGTTAATTTCTGGCCCTTTTTCTGAAATGTGAAATTGAAATCAGTTATTAATTCAAAGTCCTAGATGGTATCCAGTGGAGTATAATTGTTCTGATATAGTCTCCTGTTTTGAGTGACACTGGAAAGTGCCTGTTAAGAACTAGTAAAATATGAATATTAACTCATAATAATAAAAAACTTACTAACATGTTTCTGTTCTGAATCATATTAATATGGACTCATGGAAGGGTTTGTTTAACCTCTGTATCTCTCTGCTCAGCTCTGTAAAATGAATGCTTTGAAATGACAAGATTAAAATTCTCTCTTCACAGGGGGGTTTATGTAGAAAAAGCAGGTTTGAGAATTTGGTTTCCCTTCTTTAGAGTACCTCCATCAGGTCTGTATGCCTGTAAATATGTGTTGTAAAATGAGCACAGCATGCATGGTAGGGTTTTACTTGTACTATATACAGAAGCAGGTTCGCTTCTCTTGTCCTGCTGTTGACAACTGTTTTTATCTACACCAGCTCTATTCACAATCACATCATACAGCTGGACCATTCTCAGCATTTAAAATCTTTACTTATCTTGTATTACCATATGCTTAGTGATGTTTGTCTAACAATTCTGTAAACTGTCCACAGATTTGCATGGGTCTATATCATATGAGCGAATCGCACAAATTGCGAACGCTTATAATATCGAACGTACTGGACCTCAAACTTCCTGTTGTGGGGGGCTGTGCCCCCCACACACTCCCGCTAAATATATATTTCATTTCCAAGATAGCACTACAGTGAGGAAAGGGCAAATATCCCATTCTTTACTGTACCACGATCTCAGAAAAAGCACTTTGAGGTCCAGTACGTTCAATTTTATGAGCATTCGCAATTTGTGCGATTCGCTCATATGATATAGACCTGATTTTCATATCCTAACTTCAGTTCCTTTTTGTTTGTTGTCTTGCAGTTTATACTGAAACCCATTTGCTGTGTTGTTATGTCAGTGGTCACTGCTAAGATGTTCTTCATATTAATCACTAGTGCAGTAGCCTTAGATATATGGGTTATAGTCTGTCAAGGATATAACAGACACCCGGGTACCAAAGTTTCAGGGCACTTTCCATGCATCCTAACTGACAAGCAGCTTGAGCTGAGCTGACTGAAAAACTAGTTTGGGCACAAAGCCCTTCAGAGCTTTACTGCTGCCAAAGAGCACACTCTCTCCACGGCTTTTGAGTATTGTCGGTCAGGTTATGCTTTCCTTAGCAGGGCAGATATGTTCCCTTTTGGGGGGAGAAACCTTCCAGTTTCTTATTTTTTACTGATGTTTTCCTCTTCAGGAAAGTTATTTTAAAACTAGGGGTGTTGTGTTTTAACAGATTGCCTCGAGATAAGTGGAACACTCATTTCTGTCATTTAAAAGTAATGTTATCTAACTGATAAATTATTTTCTCTGGAGAAATTGTGTTTATTTTAATGTTGTGGTGCTGCCATAGTGTTTTAAAGTGCATTTTACTGAGCTTTTCTGTCAAAAAAGTAATTTTTGTGCACTGGTAGTATTACTGGAACTGTTGCTTGTTTTCCCCAGGATAGAGGCACCATTTTCAGCTTGACCATGGAACAGATTGTAACTCACATAGTCGGTCCTTCTTCCAACCACAAAATGAAAAATGTAATCAAACAGCCTTTGCTACCTCAGACCATTCATCTTTTACCACACATTCCTCTGGTGTAGTACCACTAACCATGTGCTGTTGGTGTGCCCTCAGTGGGCAAGAAAGAACCACTCTTGTAAATCCTGGGAGACAGAAAGAACAAGGAAGGTTTCCCATTCAACTATATGTTATATAAGCAACCAGTTTTTAATAAAGCTGGCACTCATCCCTGCCTAAACTGCTCATTTTGCAATGTTATATGTAACAGCAGTACTTTTATACATCCTATAACACAAAAATAATATAATTTTAAATGCACAGCCACTTGCAATACATCATATATGGTCTACTTAGCTACATGCAAGAGTTGTCCAAGTTTTTATGTGGGAAAATTAACTAGAAGTTTAAGGGACCATATAATCAAACATAGATCAGATACTTGCAGAGCTGTGTTGACCAATGCTATTGCAAAATATATAGTTGAGTATGGCAATCAGCTTGATTTCACCTTTAAGGTAATTGATATTTTACACAAAATGTTAAGAGGAGGTGATATAAATAATAGTTTGGAGTTAAAAGACTATAACTGGATAATAAGGTTAAGATGTGGATATTCTACAAAAGGGCCTTACAGAAACAGATGCCTGTTGCCAGAGCCATGGGCTCAAGCTTAATGCCAAGAAATGTATAGTTATCCCCTTTGGAAAAAAACATGTACCCATGAATTACCACATAGGTGGCAGGACACTAAACATCGAAAGTGTGATGAGAGACTTAGGGACACAGGTGGATAGTGGTCTCACTTTCGATAACCACATTGCCACAACAGTCAGAAAATCCTTCTATGTGGCACACCTCATCACTAAGGGCTTTTCATCCAGAAAAAATGAGGTCATTGTCCCACTGTGCTCATCCCTCATTAGACCCATTATAGAGTATAATGCCCCGTTTGGTATGTACCTCACAAAACATCTGCAACAGCTGGAAAGGCCACAGAAATACCTCACTAAAAGAATCATAGGCCTAAAGCAGATGCCATATACTGACCATCTAAAAAAACTTCAGCTATACTCTGTGGCATATCGTCTACTCAGAGGCGATCTCTGCTTAACATACAAGGCCATGTCAAACCCTGAGCTGTTGGACATGCTCCACTTAAAGAAATCCCAATCCCTCAGAGTCACACGCTCCAGGGATCTAAACCTTGTCATCACAATGAACAAAACATGCTGGAGGGATAGGTTCCTGACCCAGAGACTCCCCATACTCTGGAATAGACTGCCCATACATATCAAGCAGAGCACCTCATTGGCCCTCTTCAAAAGGAACATTGATGATTGGATGGGAGATAGGAAATTCACCCCGGGGATCATGTCAGTCACCCTGCTAGACAGGGGCCTGGAGAAGTAAATATTGTGGGAAGAAATATCCAGGGAATTGTTATGGCTAGGCTTGCATAGGCCCTACGGCCGATAGCCTAGTACCAACCTATGAAGAGCAGACCATGCACCTGGTATAAACAGAATGGTTACTATTAAACCTGTTCTTAAGCATAAAAACTTTTCTTGAAATGAAATGATTTTTAATTAACTAATTGTTTTTGTAATATGGTTGGCTGAGTTGTGTCTTGTGACTACATCTATTTGTTATTTAAATGTAGACCAATTTTTTGTATTTTATCTGATATTGCACTGAGGAAGGATTGTTATCTGAAAGCTTTGTTTTTTATTCATTGCTTATATTATTTTTTAATTAAACCTTTGGCGTTGCTAAGCCATTGTCTCTTTTGTATTGTTTGTGCCTTTGAGCAGCTAGCTTCATCACAGCACTCCATTTAATCTTTGTTTTTAACACTATACTTCATCCCATTCCTATTAATCCAGACTTCAAGTGTTTCTTAAGGTTGTGTGTGTCTGGTCACTTCTCTGCCTTACCCTTTGGACTACCCACTGCACCAAGAGTGTTCACAAAGTGTCTAGCTCCAGTTATAACTCAATGTAGGCTACAGGGAATCCTTATTTTTCTGTATTTAGAGGACTTGCTCAACTTTGCAGACTCATTCTCACAATGACAGGAATCTCTCTCTCATTTGGGTAAAAGATCTCTTACACAAGCTGGGATTCCAACAGAACATTCAAAAGTCTGTCTTGACTCCCTCACACAGGATTGTGTTCCTGGGATGTCAGCTAGACACCTCAGTTCAAAGAGCTTTTCTTCCATAAACAAATAGATCTTTATTTAGATCTATTTCTACGTTTTTCCACTCAGACTTTAGTCACCATAAGGGAATACCTCAGGATTTTGTCAATCATTGCTTCTATGATTCTCATGATACTGAAACTGATACATGAAACACTCCCCCTAGATGATGCCGTTAACTGCTTCAACAAACTTTTTCTGGACACACTAAATAGCTTAGCCCCTACTCGAACCAAACGTACCAAGAGTAATCATGTCCCTTGGCTAACTAAACCAACAAAACAAAACCTCCTCCTTGATAAAGCATGGAAACAGTGGCAAAAATCTAAAACTAAACAAACCGAACTTGCCTATAAGCAACTCCAAACTAACTCCAAAAAACTAGTCATACAAGATAAGAAAAACTACTTTACCTCTCAGCTATCCACCACAAACAACAATCCAAATAAGTTTTGGAAATCAGTTTCCACATTACTTAATCCTGGCACATTACAAAACCCATCCCCAACACCTGACAAAAGCCCACAGCAAATCTCTCACGATTTTAACACCCACTTCTAATCAGAAACCCTACAACAGATTCCTCACATAATAATAAAACTTCCCCTAATCTAGACCCCAGCATTACAAATCCAACAAAACCTTCCTTCTCCATCCAACCCATTCCTACCTCACAGATGTGCAAACTTCTAAACAAACTTAAATCCTGCTCTCTCTCTCTCTGCTGACAAACTCCCCCCTGAATATTTAAAACTAGCATCAAGCGCAATAGCATACCCAGTCAGTATACTAATCGATCTCTCTCTCTGAATGCTATGTCCCAAACTTATGGAAAATATCTATCATTACCCCACTACACAAAGGTGGAACTTCCTATGACCTGTCAAACTACTGCCCAATCTTTATACTTTCGCCTCTATCAAAAATAGTAGAAAAATGTGTACATGCTCAACTACTTAAACACCTCCCAGACAATTAGCTTCTCTCTCCCACACAACATGGTTTCCGTCCAGCACATAGCACAACTACAGCCCTGCTCTCTTTCACCGAAATGGTCAACAAAGCCCTTGACACTGGTCTCTATACCTCAGTAAACCTACTAGATCTGTCAAAAGCTTTCGACACAGTATCACACAACAAACTATTGTACCAAATATCAAGACTAGGATGTTCCCCCAACTGTGTCAAATGGTTCACCTCCTACCTCAATAACAGGGAACAATCGGTAAAATGGCAAAATGCATATTCTATCAAAAAAATAACATAGGAGTCCCTCAGGGTTCAATTTTGGGGCCACCACTTTTCAATATTTTTATCAATGACCTTCACAAAGTCTCTCAACTAGGGAAATTGATACAATACGCCGATGATTCGGCAATTATTTCTTCCGCCAATAATTTCCATGATCTTCTCAACATAACCCAAAAAGCTTTTACTTCAGTAGAAACCCGTCCAAATAATTCTCAACTACTACTAAACGCCAAAAAAACAAAACTACTCCTATTCACTTCAAAACCACCAAGCATTAACTTTAAGATTTTTTTCTAAGGACGGAATTGAAATAGATATAACTAGAACTGCCAAACTGCTAGGTATAACAATAGATGACAAACTTAACTTCCAACCACATATTCAGAACACAATAAAAAAAGAACACTTCAAACTAGGCAAACTATATAGGCACAAACTATACCTCAACAAGCAAACTAAAGTCAAACTAGCAAGTACCCTACTCCTCCCTTCCCTTCTATATGGAAGTGCTATCTTTACCAACCTACTTTCATCCCTTAGGAATAAATTGCAATCTTGCTATCATAAAATAGCTAAATTTGCCTTAGGAAAACCGTTCACACCACTGTGAAGCAATTGCAGAACTCAACTGGCTCGAATTTTCAAGTCATCTTTCTTATATCCAGCTTACATTGGCACAGAAATTAATTTTCAAACCCCACCTCTGCCCAGCACTTCACTCAGTCATACAAACCTACCCTCCTGCTCGGTCACTTAGATCCTCTCAGAAACAACTAATAAAGGTTATAAAACCAAACAGAAGAGCTGGACAAAGTCTATACTCCTATAATATAGCCAAACTTTGGAACACATTACCCTCCCACATAACTCAAGTGGAATCTTCACAACTCTTTAAATCATCACTCAAACTACATTACCAAAATAATTTATCCTGTCACTGCACAATAATTAAACCTCCATAGCCTCCCCACCTCATGCAAACCTTCCTACAGGTCTATCGTAATTCACCTCTGTATATATTGCTGCCTGACCTTTTCTCTCCTTCTACCTACCTCTTGCTGCCCTTTACTGCCAGACATTTTCCTCCTCCCTACCTCTCGCTAAACTATCCTATACAACACTCTCAACTTACCTCACTATATACTTCTGCCCCTTTACTTATGGGCTCTACTCACTCCCTCAGTTGAAACCTTCTGTGAACTTTTTTATCTGAAGGTGTAACTAGGAAAATGTTATTTTAATGTACTACCATTATGGTATATAATGGGCATATGTTTTTAAAAACTTTTAAATGTTTTTATGTTCTACTTTTATTTTGAATGTAATACCGTGGAGCTTTTCTCCCCGGGCCTCCACTGAAAATGGGTCAATGGTCCAGTGGACTTTCCCTGTCAACAAATATCAATAAATAAATAAATAAAATAAATAATACCCCTGGCAGGACACCACATGGGAAAGATATAGTGGTATCCAAAATATCTTTGGTCCCAGCATCAACACCCTTTACCTTTTCAGAACCCAATACTGGTGTTTGTAAAAAGAGAAAGCACTTGGTGGAGACAACAGCTATCCTTAAATCAAGGTGTCCCCTTTCCCTCCCTGCTTCAAAGCAGTCATTCACCACAGGTGCTTCAGACTTTGCTTAGGGAGCAGTTTCAGGAGAGATAAAAGTGCAGGAGGTGTGGGCCTCTAAGGACAGATGCAAGCACATAAATATCAAGGAGATGTTTGCCCTGATCAAGGCATTCAATTTTCTGAACCATCTTTGGTCCCTGGGATCTCTACAAGTGGTTGCAAACAATACCACAGTGATGTGATACATCAATGAGCAAGGGGGGACCAGGTTGTACTCCCTTTACAGACTAGCCATGTTAGCTTGGGATATAGCTTCACAGCACATTCTCACTCTACAGGCAATCTACATTCTGTCAGAGAAAAACTGTGTGGCAGACAAATTAAGCAGGACCAGGATCCTCCTGAATGGAAACTAGATCCAGGGGTTTTCCAACATTTGATCCATCTGTGGGAAGTTCCTCAAGCAGACCTCTTTGCCTCCACTCTGAACAATCAATTAGCACAATTCTGTTCCAGGACTCCATGCAATAAGGCCTGGAAGACAAATACATTTTCTTTTCTTTTCTTTGCACAGGAATGTTCTTGTATGCCTTTCCACTAGTATCCAGGGTACTTCTGAAGATTCAGAAAGAATCACCTAAGATCATTGTGGTGACTCTCCTCTGGCCCAGGTAACAACAGTTCTCCCTTCTTTTGGAAATGGCCAGGGTCAATTACCACAAGCTTCCTCACAAAATTGATCTACTCTCACATGAACAGGAGTGTATGATACAACCCAACGTCAATCATTTTCAAATGACTGCCTGGATGATAGGGTCTTAATTCTTTTTAGGCACCTGTTTTCTGAGGATGTGCAGTAGGTAGTAATGAAGAGAAGAAATCCTTCTACAAGAAAATCATATATTAGCAAATGGAAAATGTTTTCTCGTTGGTGCTAACAACATAACCAGTACACATTCAGGGGTAGTCATTCTCTGGTTTTACAGTATTTGTGAGTTACTATCCTATGGCCTTTCTTATTCCTCTATCAAGGTTCATTTATTATCCATTTCAGTATGCCTGCCCATGGATCCACCTCATTCAAGACAGTCACATGCCAAAATGTTCTTGAAAGGGTTTTTTCATAAGAGGCCTACAAGTAAACCAGTGGCCCCTCCTTGGGACCTCAATTTTGTGTTAGAGAAACTAACACTTGCTCCATTTGAACCAGCTAATCTAGTTGACTTGAAGTTCTAAACACGGAAAACAATTTTTTTTTATTGCTCTGACTTCTGCAAGAAGGACATCTGAGTTGGAAGCTCTTATAGCGAGTCAACCCTACAGCATTTTCCACAAGGACAGGGTTTCTTTGACACCTAATCCTTCTTTTATGACTAAAACAGCATCTGAGTTTACTTTAAATCAAATTATCCATGTCCCCATTTTCTTTCCTGTACCTAAAAATGAGAAAGAGAGGATACTCCATATCTTGGATGTCCAAAGACAGCTCAGGTACAATCTTGACAGAACTAAATCTTTCAGATCATTTGTTTATTTCTTGTGAAGGTAAGAAAAAGGAACAACTAGTGACAAAATAGACTATTTCCAAATGCCTGCCTAAGGCTGTTACCTTGTGTTATACTCTCTATAACAAACCTATTCCAGGCAGGGTTGAGGCCCACTTTGTAAGGACCTTGGCTTCTTCTTTGGCTTTTTTGAAAGGGTTGGATTCTAGATATATTCTAGAAGTGGCTAGTTGTTTTTTATACATACTTTTACAAAACACTGTAAGCTGGATTCTTTCTCTAGGTCCAGATTATGCTTTGCTAGGACTATTCTCCAGGGACTCCTAGACCCTTCTCCTTCAACTTCCCAGATAGAGTTAGCTGTGGTAATCTACCCATATAGCTAATACTGTGGTAATCTACCCATATAGCTAATACTACTACCACAATGATCAATATGAAGAACATTGTTTAGTTGGGTAAGTTGAACTTACCATAACAGTAGATGCTTGAATGATCACTGCTGCAGTAGCCACTCCCTCCCAACATCCCCCATATTGTCTATGTCATGGTGTGGACATTTTATTTTTTTGTTATTCCTAGCCTTGTCCTTTCAGGGCTCATCCTCCCTCTCTCTGTTGGCAGGAAAGTTCTGAAGAGCTTTGCACCCAAACGTGTCTTTTATTCAGCTCAGCTAGAGCTGCTTAACAGTTTGGGCTCATGGAAGGTACCCTGAAGCTTTGGAAGCTGGCTGGCTGTTATAACCTTGGTAGGATATAACCCATATAGCTAAGGCTACCGTAGCAGTGATTATTTGAACTTTCCTGGTATGGTAAGTTAACTTACACAACTATACTTTATTTTGTTTTCCTTTCCATTTTAAGGCCTGTTGTGCAATGCTAGCTTTGTTATAGGTCATTTTTTGACACACAATGATATAAACCATTCAGTTTACCAAAAGACCTAAGAACATAACAGCAATATACATTAATGTCAACTAACTTCAGTAAATAGCTCTAAATATAAAATATCATAGAAAATCTTTCCAACAAAAAGGGAAAACATCCCATAAGTCATGTTCCCATTTCTTAGGCTAATGGAGTCAGTGGTACTACTTACTGCTCCATAATAGCATCATGCATTTATTTGTTTCTGGTATTTATCTAATAACAGACATGATAGTCAGTGACATCAGACTTAACAACTGAATTACTTTTGCACTTATCCTCTAATGAAAGTCACACAGTCTCAATACTTATACTTTTGCATTCATTATAAGAGGAAATAGTCTTTCTCCAAATCTTCATATAACTAGGGGTGAACTACAGCACAAGCTTGTAATCAGCTACTTGCTGCCACCCCCCCAATCTCCAGCAGCTATCTGGACTACACATACCCTGCCCCTCGAGACAGTGTTGCCAAAACTGATTTTTTTTTTTAATATGTGTGTGTGTGTGTGTGTGTGTGTGTGTGTGTGTGTGTGTGTGTAAAAGTTGCCTCAGGAACAGACTTATATGCATGCCACATAATCAGAACAGCTTCATACTCCAAATTCAACAGGTGAGACCCAGTAGCCCTTCCACCTATTTTTGGTTTCAGCAAAAATAACTGATGTTAGATGCAAACCTAAATTATACATTTCTGATGACATCTCCTGGAAGGCCATATTGGTTTAGTAAAGCCCTGAAGCAGTTTCTTAAACCACTTCCCAGAATGAGCAATGGTTTGTCTAAGGTTTCTCAGTTGCAAGCAGTGCTACCACAAAAGCTTTCCCATGCCTGCTCTAGCTCTAGTCTTCAAATGTAACAGGTGAGCAACTCTGACTGTTCATTACATCACACCAAATAAAACAGTATAATTTTGGCTACTTAAGTAGGTCATACAATGACTTGTTGAGCAATTTTTGTATTTTGGGTTATTCCATATTCTGTCCAAATAGCTGACTACATCCTTAGACCCACCTATAGCTGGTAGTTATTTAATTATATTCCCCAGGATCTTGCACCTTTCTGATCATAGGATCATAGGAGGTTACCAGGCTATTGGCCCTGAGGCCCTTATAAGCCCAGCCAAGAGTTTAGCCCATGTTTACATAAGTCAGCACCCGGTGCACCTGTCCAACAGGGATATGGGTGGAATCCCAGGGGCGTATTTTCTGTTTCCCATCTAGTTATCCAGGTTACGCTTAAAAAGGGGTAAAGAGGTACTCTGCTTGATGTGGAGAAGGAGTCAATTCCACACATGGGGGAGTCTCTGGGACACAAATCTATCCCACCAGCAAGTCCTATTGATGTCACAGACCAGGTTGAGGTCACGTATGAATGTCACTCAAGTGGTGCTTGACTTGCGGATATGCAGCAGTTCCATCAAGGCAGGGTCCATGATCACCTTGTATGCCAGACAGAGGTCACCTCTGAGGAGTCTGTATGAAACTGAGTAGAGGGATAGGGCTTTTAGCCTATCTGTGTATGGTAGATGTTGGAGGCCCTGGATTCTCCTGGTGAAGAACGTATGTGGTCTCTCCAGCTGCTGCATGTGCTTTGTGAGGTACATGCCGAACATTGTACTCAATAATGAACCTAATAAGGGAAGAATATAGGTATGTTATAGTTTCATAGTATAGTACTAGGCTATCTGCCCTGGGGCATTTGTAAGCCTAGCCATAGTGATGTGGCTTTTGCCACCCCATGAAATGGTACAAATATGTACAGAATAAATCTAGAATACTGTGCCTCTGTCTAGTGGTGACACAATGAAGGTCCCCTTATATAATAGAATTAGTTTACTGTGCCCCTGTCTAGCAGTGACACAGATGTGACCCCTGGGGTAAACTTACGATCTCCCATCCACTCATCAAGATTTCTCTTGAAGAGAGTCAGTCAGGGGCTCTGCCTAATACGAACTGGGATCCTGTTCCAAAGCATGGGAAGCCTCTGGGTTATGAATCTATCCCTCCAGCATGTCCTATTCATACTTGTGCCAAGGTTTAAGTCTTTAGCTCTCATGGTCCTGATGGATTTGGATTTTTTGAGGTGGAGCATGTCCATCAGATCCTGATTGGACATGGCCTTGTACGTCAGGCAGAGATCACCTCTGAGCAGGTGGTATGCTACTGAATAGAGCTGAAGTTTCTTTAGTCTGGTAGAATAAGACATATGTTGGAGACCCTTGATCCTTTTGGTGAGGTACTTTTGTGGTCTCCCCAGCTGTTGCAAATGCCGGGTGAGGTACATACCGAATGGGGCATTGTACTCAATCATGGGTCTGATGAGGGAGGAATATAGGGGTACAATGACATCCTTGGATCTGGATGTGAATCCCTTCATGATGAGGTGTGCAAGGTAGAATGTTTTTCTAACCACTTTGGCAACGTGGGTGTCAAATGAGAGGTCGCTGTCTACTTGGGTCCCTAGGTTTCTGATTACTTTTTCCGTACTCAGTGGGTTGCTGTCTATGTGATAATTTGTGGGTACTTTGCCTTTTCCAAAAGGGATGACTATACATTTTTTGGCATTTAGTTTAAGGCCGTGACTACGGCACCAGTTGTCTGTTTCAGTGAGGCCTTTTTGTAGGATGTGTGTGTCTGCTGGTGTATCGACTATGGCGCCTAGTTTGCAGTCATCTGCAAACTTTGTCAGCCACAGCCCTCCCATGTTTGCTTTAACATCTGAGAAAAATGCTGAACAAGAGGGGTCCCAGGACAGATCCCTGTGGGACACCACTTGTGACTGGCTTTGAGTCTGACATTGTTCCAGCGATTTTAACTTTATGGGTTCTGTCCTTTAGCCAGTTTGCAACCCATCTAGTGACATAAGGGTTTACTTTTAAGCTGTTTAGCTTATCTATGATGCCTGAGTGGGGTATTGTGTCGAAGGCCTTAGCCAAGTCCAGGTATGCTGTATGGACTGCTTTGCCCTCATCAATGGCTCTAGTGACTGTTTCGAAAAAGTCAACCAGGTTTAAAAGGCAGGATCTGCCCTTTACAAAGCCGAACTGGGTGGGGTCAAGTGTCTGTAGGTCCCCTATGTATAAGATCCATAATGATTCTTTCCATAGCTTTGCAGACCAGGCTAGTTAAGCTTATGGGGCGGTAGTTTCCAGGGTCTGTAGAGGCACTCCCCTTGTGGAGTGGGACCACTGTTGCTGTACGCCAGTGTTCAGGTACATATCCCAAAGTAAGGCTAAGGTTAAATAGCATTTTTATGTGTGGGTTTAGCTCCTCTTGGAGTTCACATAACACACACCCTGGGATACCATCAGGTCCCATTGATGCTGTGTTTTTTGCTTTGTTTATGACCTCCTTGTCCCTGGATGAGATAATCTTGCTTATGAGGTGGGCCATGTAGAAGGCTTTCCATTCAACAGAAGCAAAATGGTGGTCAAAAGTCAGGTTGCTATCAACCTGGGTGCCCAAATACCTCATGACTGAGTGCATGCTTAGGACATTGTTATTAATGTGATAATTTATGGGGATGTCACTCTCTCCCCAAAGGGGATGATGATGCAATTTTTTGGAATTCAGCTTCAGACCATGTTTCTGGCACCAGTCATTTGTCTGAGTGAGACCCTCCTGGAGGATGTCCACATCATTAGGGGAATTGATGACAGCACCCAGCTTGCAGTCATCTACAAACTTGGTCAGCCATAGTCCACTAGTTTTGGCCTGCACCTCCCAAATAACAGAGGCCGCAAGAATGAACCTTGGTGTATGCCACTTGTTATGGGTCTACTGTTTGAGGTGACTCTTATTTTGACTAGGTGGGTTCTATCAGTGAGCCAGCTTGTTACCTATCTGGTAACATATGGATTGAGGCCTAGTTGAGAGAGTTTATGTATTATGCCTGAATGGGGAATAGTGTTGAAGGCTTTGACCAGGTCAAGGTTCTTCTTTCCAGTAATTTCCTACTACCCTGGCATGGGCAAAATATGACTAGAAACTAAGACAACATCAACATTTCTTGAGGGTGCAATCTAGTTTGCAAAATCATCAAATTGCAGCCATCTTCAAATATCTCTCTAAGATAATTCCATGCAAAGGAGGGACCATAATCTTTCTGCACACTATTCAAGAGTTTTTTAGAGTTCCATATTTATTTATTTTATTTTATTTTACATTTGTCGACTGGGATAGTCCGACTGGATATATGTCCATTTTCAGTGGAGGCCAGGGGAGGAAAGCACCACATACCAAAAAAGAGACAGTACATACATCGCTAAGTGATAAACTCAGGCAGACATGTTTAGAAAAATATAGAGAAATAATACAGGCAGATATCAATATACAGAATGTGCAGACTTACATCTGATTGGCAAAGACGTATCAGAAAATGTGAACATGGAATACAGTCAGATCTCATAATTCACAATGCTCAGACATTCAAATGCTATGAGGCATAGATACTTGGCTAAACAGCAGGTTGGGTAGCAAGACATGTATTAGTGAAGTTGTTAGTCAGGTTTAGAACAAGAGCACAGACAATGACATGTGAGGTATTTTTTGTGTTCTCTTTTAAATAGGGGTAGTGAAGTTTCCTTGGTAATGGTAGTAGGGAGTAGATTCCAGATTTTACCGGTTGAGTTGGCAAATATAGCATCGCCTGCAGAGTTGTTGGATTTTTGGGTCAGTATCAGTAGTTTATCAGCTGAGTGTAATGGCCTGGGGGCACTATGAGGGGTGAGAATATTTTTGAGGGCAGGGATGTTATCAGGTTGATGGAGTATTTTATGTGCTACTATAAGCTGGTTGAACTGTAAAAGGGTAGGATACTCTAGCCATCCCAGTGCTTTGAGGTTCTGGCAATGGTGGGTCCTAAAAGCCATGCCAGTAGTGAATTTGGCTATATGATTGTAACATTCTTATAATTTGTTGAGATTGGTTTTGGATAGGTTGGTGAGTACAGGGGAGGCATACATAAGGGTAGAGAGGAGGTGTGATCTTGCAATAGCTACCCTAGCTGGGGGGGGGGGGGAAGGTTTGGCTCTTTACAGGGAGCCACGTTTTTTGTTGATGGACTTAATAGTGTGATTTACATGTTTATAAAATTTATGGTTGTTGTCTATTATTCCGCCTAGAAGCTTTGTATGGTCATCAGGGGAGATAATGGTGTCATTGCTAGATTTGATGTTGAAGGAAGGAGGAGAAATTCTATGGTTAAAGGAGAAAAGTAGTAGTTTGGTTTTATTAGGATTTAGAAGCAGGCATCGATTAGCTAGCCATGTTTCTACTGTGCTGAAAGTGGTCTGGGTGAGGGTTAGGAGTTGTGTAGGAGAGGAGGCAGAGCATATTAGAGTCATCTGCATATTGGATGCAGGTGGCTCCTGGGATGGTGGTGTGCAGATCATCGATAAAGACAGAGAAAAGAAGGGGACCTAGTATGGACCCTTGTGGGACACCTAGGGTTAGAGGAAGTTGGGATGACAGCTTGCTCTGCCATAAGACTGGCTGCTGTCTACAGTTTAGGTAGGAGTGAAACCATTGTATTACATGTTGGTCTAAACCAATGGTTTGTAGGGTATTGAGCAGTAGCTTATGGTTGACCATATCAAAAGCTTTTGAGAGATGTGAGAAGAGTGCTGAAGATAGTTTGTTGTTGTTACGATGAAGATTGATGACATTAGAGAAAGACAGAAGAGCCGTGGTGGTACTGTGGAATGGCCTAAAGCTGTGCTGAGAGTCGGCTAGCTTTCCATTTTGAATAAGAAAGTGCATGATTTGTTTGTGTATGCATCTTTCCATGATTTAGGTAGTGGTGAAAGAATGGCTATAGGTCTAAAGTTAGATAATTCTGTGGAACTTCCTCCTTTATGGAGAGGTATATGATATTTTCCATATTGTCAAGAAATTAAGCAAAACCAGATATAGACCTTTGTTGGGTATTACAAATGAAGAGGTTGACAACAATCTTGATAACAGGAAAGATGGAAATAAATACAGCAAAGCATGTATTTTAAGATATGCACCTGAATGTAAGACAATTAAAAACATAATAAGAAAAAATTGGAATATATTAAGGGCAGATGAAGCAAGTGCACAAAGTTGTGGGGGAGGTACCCACTTATGTGCACAAGAACGGAAATAATATTAAAAATCTGTTAGAAAAGAAAACCATTACTAAAGGTACATCTAGGGACATTCTGGGTACGAGAAAATGCGGAACATGTTCACAATGTCAATACATAGTGAACAGTTCCAGTATTAGGTTAGAAAACTATAACAACACAGTAATAAGGTTTAAAGAAGGGAATTGTAGATCTAAGTACCTAATATATTTAGCTAAATGCACACAGTGTGCATGTTTTTATGTAGGTAAGACTATCAGATGCCTACGCAATAGAATATACGACCACCTGTATTGTATTAAGAAACATGACGACAAAAATGCTTTATGAAAACATATCAAGGAGAATGAAAAATGTAATACTTTTCATTTTGGTATTTTAGAAATAATTAAACCCAACAGGAGGGGAGGGGATATTAAAAAAAATAGTAGGGGAGAAAGAAACCAGGTGGCAGATACAGCTTAATGCATCTGTTTATCCTGGAATAAATGAATATATATCAGTCAAGCCCCTGCTATAAAACAAACATCACACATTTGAAGTTACAATTTTTTAAAAACATGTGTAAATATGTATAGAGCAACAGTATAATTTATTAGTGTTGTTTTTAAAATAAAGTTTTTTTAAAAAAAGTGTTTTTTAAAAAGTATTTATATGAGAAAAAGAAGTCAGTCGGAAAGGGAAAGAATTAAATGGAGCACTAGCACTTTAATTATGCATTCTGACCATGTAGCATTTAAATCATGTGATGGGAGAAGGGACTATAAAATGATTAATGTATGTTTGAATCATTGTTCTGAAGAAGTCTTAGATGTAAGATGAAAGCGCTTAACTTTTATTTTATGTAATAAACGTTGTTGAATCTGGTGACCTGTGGAGTGCTTTGGAAGTGCTGGTGCTGAATTCGTGGATGCTGTTACACTAGAACTAAAATTACTTCTGTGCTTATATTTTCCATATTACTGGGATGGATCCTTCTGAGATGGATCTGTTGATCAGAATAGAAATAGGAAGTGCTATGGCATCAGCTGCTTTTTGAAGATATTCAGCTGGGAGGTGTCAGCAGCTAGTGTAGTAGGTTTAAGCTTTTTGAGTAAGGTCCAGATCAGGTTGGTAGGTATGGTTTGAAATGTAAAGGTGGGTTGGGTGCTGGATGGATCAGGGCTAGATGTGCCAGAGCTGGTGTTTGTGTCCAATGGAGTGAGATGGGTAGCTAGAGACTGGATAGTTTATTTATCAAGTGAAGCTGATGGGGTAGGAGTTGCGGAATGGCCTGGGTGGAGAAGGTTGTTAATACCAGCCCAGAACTTTTGAGGTTTCAGCTGATATTTTTGTTGTAGGTGGGTGTAGTGATTTTTTTTGTCTAAAATGACAGATTTTTTGGTCTGATTCCTTAGCTGCCGGTATCTTACTTGGTCCATAGAGGCTTTGGTAACATGCCACCTGGCCCAGGCAATGTTTCTTAGCTTAATTTTGGTTTTTGATTCTTTAGATAGCCACGGTGCAACTGTGGCTTTTACATGGATGGTATGGGTAGGAGCATGGTGGTTAAAGATAGCCAGAAATCTGGTACTGAAGTACTCAACTGCTTCTTGTAATGGGAGTCGTTTCAAGACATTCCAATTACATGCTTTGAGTTCATTTTGGAAGTTGTCAGGGTTAAAGTTCCTGACATTTCTTATAGTTTTGTAGGTGGGCTGGTTGGGAATGTCGGCTTTGAGCCTAATATAGGTAAGGCAGTGATCACTTAGATCATCGGGTAATGTACCTGACTTGTACTTTTGGGGGTGGCTGTTAATAAGTATCCAATCAAGGATACTATCTTTGACTCTATTTTTGCTAAATCTGGTGGGGGTGGCAATGATCTGAGTAAACCCATGGAGGTTTAAATGGGTGGAGGGAGTTTCAGAGTAACAGGTGTTCCAATCAATGTTAAAGTCCCCCAAGACAATGGTTTCCTGGGGATAGTTAGAAGCTAGCCAATGTAAGATATTTTCTAGAGTATTATCATTCTTGCCGGGGGGGAATATAAATGCAGACAATGTATCTGCATTTATTTTTGTTAATTATTAGTTTGGTGATGAGAATTTCTGCATTGCCAAACTGGGGTGGCTGTTGGGTGTCAATTGGTATTGTTAGGATAGACTTGTATAGTACAGCTATCCCACCACCCTTCCTGGAGATCCGGTCCAGTCTAAGGATGTTGTACTGGGGGGGGGGGGTTATTTTGTTATCTTTGGTTATTGGTTTTAGCCAGGTTTCTGTGAGGCAGAGGATATCAGGGGACTGAACAGCTAAGAGTTCATGTTCATGGAACTCCTTGGGATAACAGAGCCAAATAAAGTGTGTATTCAAATTCATGGGACTACTGTCACACAAACGAGCTGGAAATTGAAGTTACATCTGGGTATCGTCATTCCTTTAATCTTTTTAAGACTGTCACAAAGACTTTCTTTCTGTTGAAGAGTACCTGACTGCAGCCCTCAGTAAAAATGACAGCAGCTCTTGCAATCTTACCAACCAACCCAATTCCCTCTGTCACTTCAGGACTTCTTCCTGGTCTTCATAACTGAAGCACTCTAGTATGAAATATCTTGGTTTTAATGCTAATACAGTGGACTGTCTCAATGATCACTGATTCCTACCACTTCTTATAATATTGCTAGGTTGCTTATAAACCCCATTAGTTCCTATCCCTCCTCATCACCAAAGAGTAAGCATAAACTGTTCCTTGAGTTTCTGTTTTTTCTTATCACCCCCTTGAATTTAATTCACTTATACTATAATGCAATGCCATTGGATGGAATAAGCAGCGATCATTGTCTGCTATTCTAATAATGCAACTTGCTGCTTCTCTAGATGAGAGATGCTTTTTACAAGTTAATGCACTGATGAGCTTTTTATCATGGAACACATCTATTTGGGAGTCTAGGCAATACCTGAATTGAAGAATTTCTGAAGGTCTTTTTTGTTAGAATACATACTTGGGATTTACCCAGCTAAACTGTGCTGCCATCCAAGGACATGTGCAAGATAACATTCATAAATATTAAATATTCATAGCCTGAGCACCCATCTTACATAAATATATAAAGGCAAGCACTAATAGCCTATAATAAATTATGTCCCTTTATCCAAATAAATAAATAAACAAACTTAATACATGTAGTACAGGATGATCCAGAATCCAACAAGCATTTAGTTCCTTTCACATCCCTTAGTGCACCCAATTCCATTACAGGTTTTATTTTCATGCATACATACAGACTTTGCTTCCACCTGACTCAAGACATTGATGTGGATGAGTTTCACCTTTCACCTTTGCAGGAACCTGTTACTTCATGTCACCACTTCCTACTTCCTCAGTCTTCTCCAAATGTACTGTCAATATGTAAGTCTCTATTAAATGTACTTTTTATTTGAAACTGTTTACAAAATTCTAAGCTGCCCAGCACAGTGCTACTGTCACATGGAGGTATATGTAGTGTTATCAATGATGAAATTATCAGTGACATTATTTTCTGAAATAAGTGAGACTTCAGTTAGGACTTGCTCATCAGTAGCCCCTGAGACTTTCATATGGGAGCATATCTGACCTATACATACTCCAAAATATGTATTACAAACCCTCCCCTACAACTGTAATCCTAAAATTAAAGGCTAAGAAAAACATTCTGCCAAACAGGTATTCTGAAAATTAGCCATTTAAACATAAACCATGGCAAATATGCTATTTTTTTTTAAATTCCAGCACATCTCATTGCTCTAAATAAATGAGTTTTTAAGTACACAAGGTAGCACATACGGGATATGCCTGGCTATACCCATGATTGGGCAATCAAAGAGTACTTCAAGTAGAACAGTATCAAAACAATTACTGACGTCTGAGAAGACTATAAATGATTTCCCTATGTTTGGTCATGTTGCCACACTATGAACTATGCTTCACTGATTTTTCAGTATCAAAAAACATAACTAACAAAAATGTTTAAAAAAAACAGTCTTTTCAGGGGGCCAAGCCTCCAAACTTATATATACCTCCATACAATCACACTACAATGGAAAAAAAAAGGGGAACAACACTAAAACTACACCACCATCTTTGCAGTCCAAACAATTCTGATAAAACATATCACAATGTTAAAAACTCGTTGAAAAATTAAAATGCCTTAGTGAAGCAGAAATTATTAAAATACAGACATTGCTTCTTATAAAAACTCCATTGTAAACCATAATATTCTTTCATCCTTCCTTGACACCTTTATCTCTCTACAAAATTTATACCTCTCAACTGCACAGATTTTTGCAGAATGTCCAGATTTTTGCCTCAAAATGTCGGTCTGTAGCTCATAAAATTTATGTTTTTCTGGCAAATTACTTGGATGATCTGAGGAATTAATTACTAAATAATGACATACACTTGAGTTTCAGACTACATATCCTTTAGAAAATGTATTTTAACACAAGCCATGTTATTGTAGCTACTTTCTAAGTTTGTAAGGGCACTATTTAAAATATGTCCCTATTTTTAGGCCTTTGTTCCCCCCATTAGGTAAGGCTTTGTCCAGATTTATTGAGTTGAGGTTGAGAGGTATGATTTCCACATTCTGCCTACTGGATGTAAGGCTGTCTTAGTGCATTCACTGAATAATGACAGTTTAATAGTCACAGCAGTGATGTCAAGGACTTACCATCATGTAATTATTACTTAATTTCTTGGTGCTAAAATGTGGGGGTTAATTAGTCCTTCTCCTGTGCTCTGGTGGTACACTGGTTCAGAAGAGATCTCTTCAATACAGTTGTCAGAATAGCAGCCCATTCTGTTTGGACTTTAAAAGAACTAAGGCCACTCCTCTTTCAATGAAGCTCCTGTTAAAACTGTACTTGTTTCTTCCTTCCCAGTCAGAGGTGTGAACGAGAAGCATTTGTAAAGGTTAAATGTACAGCCTTCCTCTTCCATTTTTATAACTTAGATGTTATGTTTTATAAATGTAGAATTAATGACAGTATCAAACACCTTTCACCACAACTGGATATATAGTTACGAATACTGAGTCACAGTGCATCAAATCATAAGTTAATGTAAACAAATTCACATTGCATATAATTACCTTTGTTTACAGAAAAAACAGCAATTTACTGCATTTATTTCTAGTCAGGTAACACAAGTATCCAGAGCTACAACAAGACAAGTAGTTAAGGATCATGTGAGCATACCAGACTTTAGTGACATTAGATGCCCTTTTCATTTAACCATAACATGCAGGAATATTTCCTGCATTCCTTTCATTAATCCACCTGATTTAAAATCTTTCTTTACTAACCCTAAGAAAAGTCTCTTCTAGTTACATGCAGGACTTGCACTGTGTCTTAGGTCGTGTACTCAAAAAATTAAAAAGCAGCCCACATATGCAGATTCTGTTTAAAGCTTGTTTTGCTGCAGAAAATGATGTAGTGTCACAGACATCCCATCGCACATATAATAACTTCTCATACATAGTTTGCTCCTGTATCTGTCTTCTATATCTACCCCTTTGTGTAAGATTATTGTGAGACCAATCAGTCTGGAGACATATATTCCTACTAGGTAGTGAACCCCAAACAAGTGTTAGCTTGACAAAGTGACAGTCACTGGTTTGATAAACGCAGAAGTATCATGATGCTAAAACACACAGCTAGTTATAGTATTAGCACCGGACTTCTGAAGATGCCTTTGTAGCTAGCTTATAGGTACTTACGTAGACAAGTACAGCATCTGTTTCTCATCTTACCTCATTTCCAACATCTCTTATTTGATTAAAAAACATTTTTAGCGGATCACATTCAGCTTATCTCTGTGTTTCCTTGTGTTTACATGCAGTAACTGAATATATCACTCCAACTCAAATTTGACACTTTCTGTAGCCTTGAACAGGCACTGGTTTGCCATGCTCCACTGAAAACTATGCCTTTTGGGGCATGCAGTCATCTACTGCAGCCTTTTTTAAATGTTGTTTGTTTCAAAACAACATGTCAGACAGATGTGCTTAACAAGCAGAATTTGTAGCTAATGATACAAAATTACTGTAGCTACCATTTCAACTGTAGTATGAAGATTAGTCTTATAAATACCACCTCGGGTACCTGTTGAAAAGATGATACTAGCCTAGCGGGACTAACTCGGTCAACAAAAGGATACATGAATAAAAAAATAAATATGTTAGCAAAACATTCAACTTTTAATTTCACAGATCCATTTCCCTCTTCCACAGCATGTTAATTTTGCTTGAATAGCTAAATAAATCAGTTTACTGATTCTATTTCAGAAAATATGAAAATTCATCATTCACAAGCTGAGGTCTACAGTGATTCACAAGTTGTAATGACAAACTGCATCTTGGAATGGTATCTCAGGAAAATGAGTTGTCTGTGAAACTATTCCTAGCTAACAGGAAAACGCATCTGGCAATCTTGCTCAGTAATTACAAAACACAGTTGTAACTTTTAATTAATGGGACAACACAGCCTAAAATAATTCTTTCCTGTGGGGAAGTTTGACATTCCAAAGGGTGATATGGTTCCGACTCTGGTAGATTCTAAGTATGCAAGCATCCAGTGAAGTAATTTTGCCATTTTTTTTTCTTTAATTTAACAGCAGTATGGCTTGCTGAATTAAGGCTCCAAACTGCAAATGAGCTGCGTCCTATTACCTTTAGTAAAGCTTGCTCACCCCTCTGCTTCATTATCCCAGTCATGTCAATTTAGACTATTATTCTTCGGCCTCCACTCAAAACAAGCCTTCCATATGTAGTAAGTCTTGCCTAGCTGAAAAAAATACAGAGGATTCCAATTACAAAATGCAAATAAGTAAGTAGCCTTTTTTTTTTTTCTTTTTTACTTATGTTTCATACTCTTTAGTGGAATCTCTGCTATTCATGGTTGCACATTATTTCTCAACATGCTGCCATCTACATTTTGCACAGTTAAGAATATTCCACCAGAGCATACTTCTCAACCTCTTAGTGCAAAAATTACTGGCATAATGGGGGAACAAAGGCCCAAAATCAGGGATGGCTTTTAAGTGTTGTTCATATAAACTTAGAAAGTTGATAAAATAATAGATTTTGCATTAGCATGCATTTCTGAAGGATATGAAGTCAGAAATTGAAATGTTTATCACTATTTAGTGAGTGCAATTCTTGAGAATTTGCCATAAATCACAAATGTTTTGAGGGACAGTTGAAAAATGAGGGGAAAATCTGGAAATTCTGGACAGTTAAGATGTATGCTGCAGAGTGCTACTGGGAGCAGGGAATACAGCCTTACTGGGAATCATCAAGTGTCTTTGATGACTGTACAGCAATCTACCAATTTCATTCTCTGTGAAAGTGAATGGTCATGAATTCAGTAACATCAACATGCATCACTAAAGCAACACCCCCTCCCATTTTTTTTCTGCTCTGCTCCAACTCAATGTGATGATTTAAGACATCTAAAAATCTTACCTATAATTGCAATGCATGCTTTCTGCTGCTTCTCTCACATCCATGAGGAGTACAACAGTCTGCAGTACAACATGAATCCCTTTCCCCTGTAAAAGAGAGCACTGATGAATATTATTTAGGCTTATCCACATGTATTGTCCCTCAAAGAAGCCCAGTCATCTCTGGACCATTGGGATAACAGGTGAAGTATTCATATCAAACATTCTTGGGTGGAAGGACAGGACAACACTATGGTATGTCTCAGTGTCATTATCAAACCATGCTAAGCTTTTTTTTTTTTTTTTTTATCATCCTTGTAAGTCACTACATGTCTTCAGACTAGTGATTGGAATGCAGGCTCAATGGTGCATTCACTCACTGCTTATGAAGTTGTATGAAAAGTCTATTTAGTGCTGGTATGAAGGATGATTTCTTGAATTTCACGATGCATTTACGCGCCAACAGAAAATGGGAGTAGCAGCCACACTTGTTCTGCATTCATAACTGGAATTCCTTTTTGAGGCTGAAAAACTGGCAACAAAAAGTTGATGAGCTGTCAGTGACATAAGTAAATGATCACGGAGCTATGTATGGCATGTCTTAGCGTCACAGAAGCATATGAGAGCTTTGTTGGCTGTTTAAGAATAGCTGCTCTCTGACGAGCTTAGGTATTGAGAAACATAAGTAACAAGCATCTTAGCATAAAATTTCATGGTATGAGAAAGTACATCACAGACCACAGAATGAAGAAATATGTGATAGCTTTAATGACAGCTCAAAATTACTTAAGTGACTCATGGCTCTTTCAGTTTACTAAAATCAGTTTCATGATACTGTATCCACTTTCACAATTTCACCTTCAGTCAGTACTGAAGTGGTTGTAGATCTCATACTAAGTTAAGGAATACCTTATGCCACTGGTTTATTAATAAGTGAATGTCTCAGTCATATCTACTGACAAAAGCATTGTTATTTTATCCTTTTGTGCTGTACACTATCAGCCTTAGCAGCAAAAAATAATCTCACAGGTGAAAATGTCAAGGTGTATTTATTCAGAGCTTCTTTAATCTCAATCTTATGGAGGTTAGAGTGCATGTTTCTGATTCTGACAGTATTTTAGTCCATGTCTACTGTAACACAGAATATATGACTCTAGAAGGCCTTAGATTATCTGGCTAATAGATATTTTCAAGACAACTAATCTAGTACGGGTTTCTAGTACAACAGTGACAAAGGAGCCAAGTTTCCTTTCCTTGTATAATAAACAGTGTCCCTGTTTATTTTCCCAACTAGAAATATCCAGATTAAAGGTGTTAGTTGTTAAAATGAAGTCTGCCTGTTAGACCATCAGTAATATTACCAGTTATATTGAGTGTTTCTGATTTGTCTGTAGTACTACATTTAAGTGAGTGTAGTTAGGTGTATGCAATGCACATCATGGTATAATTTTTTGAATAATTTATTTATTTTGTGCAATGAGTCTTACTAGGTTTTAAGTTGAAAAAGAAAAGAAAAATAGCAAACCTGACACATTCACAGTTTATCAAGTAGCATATTTTGTTGAAATGCCTTTATCAGAATGTCAGGGAATATTTATTCCTTATGTCTGCATTGCACACGTTTGGAACACTAAGAAGCTATATAGTGTCCAAAAACATACAATGTCTGAGGATGACTTCAGTCTGTGTGTGTGGCAGATGCATTCTGGAACTGGTGAACAGTTCTAGAAATCTCGGTTATGCTTCTGGTTCATTTGCGGTTACTTTTTTTTTTAATTTCCACAGTCCCGTGGATCCATCATTCTTTATCACACCCACAGTGAAGACTGCCGTCTAGCCTTTGCCTGTTTAGAGCAGAATGTGTTTATTTAAATTTCTGTGCAGTTCATTAAGATTCCAAAAAAAAGTATTGGTTAGATCTAAGAATTGCGTGTGCCACTGTCTTGTAGAACAAGCTTAGCTTTAAGGATTTTAAATGTGTAGTATGTTTGAATAAAGCAGCATTGGTTCTCGAATGTGTGTGGCTTATGACAATTCACACCGTGGAACTTTGTAATTTTCAAACTGTGCAAGGAAAAGAAAGCATGCAGGATGAACAGCTATGTGTGAGTCAACTGTAATTTCATAAGTCTATGAAGTAATCAGTGAGGTACAGCCCTACAGTGATATCGCAGGAGCTGGCTGCAGAATTTCACATAAAGCACCATTGATCTACCAAGAAACCGACTACTAACATTCTTAAAAAGAAGGTGTCCATTGGGGGCATACCTGTTTGTTTAGTTTGTAAGACTGGAAAGAGGTTGATAGGAAAGTAGTAAAAAGGGAAAAGAAAAAAGACAAGTGAAACACAATGAATATAAAGAGGTGAGAAAGCAGAGTACATTTTTTTGTATGGACAAGGCCTCCTTTTCCTGCAATATATAAGGGGAATAGGGAAAGGGGAACAGGGAAGCAAGGGTATAGATGTCATGGAAAATGGAAGGGTAAAGACAAAAAACATAATAGTACAGACAGGGGTGGATGACCACAAAATAGTGAGTATTTGCAAATAGATGGGAAGATACGCAAAGAGAGGATGGACAACTTGTGATGCATAAGATGTGGGACAGTGCACAAGGGGTGGATATAATTCAGTAGGATGGGTTCACATAGGAGGAGGACACCAGGACAGGCATATGTTAATGGATCTGTGCCCAGGGCTGGAAGGGGCAGGCTCAGAGTTGGTAAGGGTGCTGTTCTGTGATGCCTTTGTGGTCAGTGCCTGCTGGTGCATCAAGTCTTCAACCCCAGTGCCAGAGTTGAAGGTACAGACCATCTCTTCGGTGCTGTCTTCACTGCAGCCTTTACCACTGTTTGTAGCTCTGCCTGCTCAGGCAAGGGCAAATACCCTGGGCTAACTGCTGTAAAGGAACTGCTACTTCTCCTAGACAACATAGTTCAGGTGCACACACAACAGGTGGGGATTAGTCCCAAGCTGCAACAGGGCTGGTTTGCAGCAGAAATATCTTTAGCCGTTCTGGACCTGCAGATGGAGACAAAATGGGAAAAGCAAACACAGACTCCACTGCAAATGACAGAAATATGAAATGAAAGCTCACCAGTGCAGCAGCCTGCCACTAATGTTTAAATGCATTGCATGTTCACTTCTGAATGTAAACATTTTATACATGTTCTTTTCCAATCCAAACACAAATTTTTCTATAAGATCACTTACATTGTCATAAAAATAGAGTGCTCAGATGGTTTCCTTACTTCAGACGTGGGCCAAGTGATAATCCCCCTTCATGTCAGTCCCCTATTTGTAAGCTAAATCTTAAAGCAATCAACCATGCTTTGGTTATACATTATTCCACCAAAACAGTACCACAACAGTTTTAGATGCTTGTTTTACTAGTACTGTTAAAGCAAATATGTTTTCTTTACTTGTGTACATCGGGGCAGACATCATTTAATAATCAACATTATCAATGTCCAGAAATAAATAAGTATATATCATCCTAAATAACCTATTTTTTTCAATAGCAGCCATTTTGGTAAACATGTCTGGTTGGTTGCTTTCCTTTGCGTGCTTTCTCTTTTTCTCTCTGCCAAGACAATACCTTTGCATAGGTATTTGTATTTCTTGTATTACATGGTTACATCTGACTTTTAAAGCACATGTTATAGCTGCAGCGCAGCTAACAAAGAAATTCATAATTCTCTTGACATTCATGTGTTGTAACATACTTACACATTTATAACATTAAATATGAAACAACTTCACACAAATTCAGAAAACCTTTTCCATGCTTGATATACTGGAAAGATGACTTCATAGTTTACGATATCATACAGAATGTTTTAGGTAGAGAAAGAAGGACAGATATCAGCACACGCATTTGAATTGCCACCATACAGATAAAGTCCCTTCAGCAGCTCTGTCTTCATATTTATGTTGGCTTTATGGACAAATATTATTAATTTGTTACAATGCCGCAAATTCTGCACACAGTTTAAAATCTCAAAGCTGTCATGTTCCTTCCAGTTCATGTGGTGTTCTTTGTATCATCTAAAAGACTGGAATTAAATATTATAATTATTAATTTTTGCTTACAATTTTATACATAATCTCTAGTTACAGTAGTAGAATGAAAGCATCTAACAGAAAAAAAAATCATTTAACTTAGAAATTCATGGTCATGGAAATTAAATGCTGTCTTTGTGTATGTGTTTTGTGATATGCCCATAGCAAATGTTCAGTATATTTCCTCAAATCTGTCTTGCAATGCAAGACTGGAGGCATGGCAAAGTTATTGCCTTAAAATGAGAAAACAATAATGATAGATACTTTTCTAAATAACCTTTCCAACAAAAGTTAAGAAAGCATTACTTATGATACAATTTAGACAATATGTGAATACAAGTGTCACATTCAGAAGTTATTCTTCAGAAACTCCTTAATATAACTTCTCGTTTTCAAGCTAATGAAAGCTGTTCAAGTCATGAGTCAAAAGTTGCAATGTCCACTCACACATTTTCCATTTCTTACAGGTAATTCCATATTTAGAGTGTATATTTCTTACTATATCTCATGATCAAAAATAATAGGTAACATTTTTGAAAACTACAACACTCAGTACTGATTAGTCAATGAAACCTGTCCTTGTCTTTCCTTAAATACATAAGAATAATGTATAGATCTATATACACATATGTGAAAATTTCGCTCACACACACACACACACACACCTAGATTTCTGTACCTGATATAATTCTACCTGGAATAGCTTTCTGGATTAAACAACTTGCCTACTGTTTTACCTGCTAAATATACAATTTATGTTTTATAGAATGATGTTTGGTCACCATCAGCTGTACCTTCATGTGTATCTAACATTTTTCTTTGGGTCTATATTATGTGACCAAAACATTAAATTATCAAACACCTAAAGGTTGATCACGAAATATGGAACCCTTAACATCGAAAATGGCCATTTCCACATAGGGAAACAATGCCGTTGGCCCCTACACCCCCCTAACTAAATATACCAATTCCGAGATCGTTCTACAGTGGAGAAAGAACAAAATCTGCATAATGGCCAAACGACTTGTTTCCCTGTGTGGAAACAGCCATTCGCAATTTTCAAACTTCGACATTTAGTGATCGACCTTTAAGTGTTCGATAATCTAAGGTTTCGATCATGTAATAGGGAACCTTTTTCTTTTTATAGAACAACTTTTAGTCATCATCAGCAGCATCTTCATGTATATATACCTTTTTCCTATGACAATGTATTCAGATCCTCCACTGATACTAGGAATGTGGATCACACTGATGTGGACCAACAGTCTATTTCTTATACTGAAGCAGTCAAGCAGCATACATGTTCCAAACACATTCCCTGTGTACATGCATATTTTTATTTATGAACATATATGGAATACAGGGAGGTCCGCAACCAGTTAACTAAAATATCTTATACCATAGGACTATGGTACAACCTTATCCACTCATCACAAAAGCAAGTTCCCTAATCCTGTAAGTTACTTAATTTAGCACAGAGACAGATCCTACATACTCCATTAATCTACTTTTTTTTCTGTTTTAAGTCATAATCTTATTTTGATAATGCTTTAGTAGTATAATGTGGTTTATGATGCTATAGGCTACAATTGTAGTGTTTTAGTTAGTTTAATTAGTGATTTAGTTTCAGGTCCAATGTGCCAGTAAGACTGTTTCCATTTGAGTACTTATGGTTGTACTTTTATTTTACTTTTCATTTCTTAGCTTCTATTTTTTTTAATTTAAATAATGTTGCATTTAATTTCTTTATAAATGTACTGAGTGTGTGTGTGCATGTGTGTGTGGTGTGTGTGTGTGTGTGTATACTTTGTGACATGCATGTGCGCATTTTAGTGTTTGTGATACTGTATGACATATATTTTTTGTATCTACATGAAACAGTTCTTTTTTTCTGAGCTACCTAATACAGCATCATACTGTAAGTTTTAAAAGGGAAACAGTAAACCAAAACCGTGCCAAATACCAGAACACCAAAGAATGGTAATAAGTTAGAAAGGTAAAATGCTGAATCTAGGAGTTTACAGAGGAGCACTAAAGAGAGTCCCAACCCAACTGTGTTGGTGCCTAAGCTGAACAGCCCCATAAGATTATGTAAGGATTTCTGGAAATTGAATGATATATCTAGATTTGACACTTATCTAATGCTCAGAGAGGATGAGTCCATTGACAAGATAGGTAAGACAAGGTTCTAACCACTGCAAATTTCACCTACATGAGGAATGGCCAAAGAGAAGGCAGCATCCTTTCCCCTAAATCACCCTCCCCCAGATTATAGTCCCTTACACACTGGACTTCATAAAGTTTATGCCACTTTTTAAAGGCTCAAGGATAAAGTTCTGAAATTTCACACCAGGTTATCAGCAGTGTGTCGTGATTACAGAGTAATTTATTCAGAAGATTGAGAATCATACTCATCAATGATACAGGCTATTCTGGATTCCTTAACACAGTTAGGACTTATAGTATAGTTGATTACGTCAAAAGTAAACTTTGCATGACAGAAGTCAGATACTCAGTGTATCAAACGGAGATAGGGGTAATTTGACCACAAAAAGAAAAAAAATGGAAGCCAGCAAAAACTGACCTTTATCCAGTGCCTGTTAAAAAACAAAACCATTCTTACACTTTCACGATGCTACAGAAAGTCTGTACTCAGTTTTGCTCTTACAGTCTGTCTACTTTCTGGAAGACCTTACAAACAGTAAGAGATCTATCCAGAAGAGGTGGCCCATAGAAGCAGATGTGGCTTTTAATTTGAAGGCTATATTTAGTTCAAAGCCAGGGTTTTTCTGCTCATAACCTTTTACGCCCTTTATTGTGTACACCAAGACATCCAAAGTAGGGTTGAAGTTGTCTTATCTCAGGAAGCAGGTAGTGAGGAATATCTAACCTGCTATCTAAGTAGGAAGCTAGATAAATCTGAGACAAGATACTATTTCTAGAATTTGAATATCTCACTGTTAAGTGAGCACCGACTTCTTAATAATGTTTTTTGGATGTAGTTTCACTTTGCTAACTGCCAATGAACACTTGCAGTGGTTATAGCAGCAACAGAAAATAAATGCCAAGCTGACTTTGGGGAGTACCACAGAGCACTGTGGTACATTTGTGAGCATTAACTGTTAGTTTGTTTTTATGGAACCAATTCTGGATGGCTCTGAAATTGTCCTAAAGGTTCCTGGTTAATGGCACAAGCAGCCTTTACAAACCTAGCCAGTAATACTCAGGATATGACAATATTTTATCTTAATTCCCCAGATATCACATGGGGTAGATTCAGGGTAGCTGGCCTTTGGGTGTTGGAGCCCTGAATCATTTTACAGACTGCGTCTGTCCATAAGGCACACAAACAGTACCCCAGGAGTGAATATATGGCTCCCCATCCATTTATACAAGAATCTGTTGTTGTTGTTGTTAATTGTGAGTTAGAAGAAACACCTGCAGAGGTATCCGTTTGAAAATTAACTTGTTTGATTCTTCACAGAGCCAACATGTTCCATTTGACAGACATATCAGTTTCCCTTTACCAATTTGCAGAGATTGGGAGGCAATAAGGGAAATAATTAATAGGAACTGGTCTATTTTAACAAGTGACTGTGAAAAAGCATGCACACTTGGGAATTCGCCATTTTTTACATATAAAAATGCATTCCTTGAGACTGTCCTTTGAAAATAGGGACACTCCTTCCTACTAGAGCCATTTCTTGATGTTGTTACCCTCGGGAATGTTTCCTTGTAACAGTTGTGTGGCTTGTGCATATATTTTTACAGGAACTTCTTACACTTTCATGCATTGTATAAGAATATTGTGTTCACAAAGCATTTTAACTGTAATACTTCAGGAGTTGTGTACACAGAAATTTGTTTAGCATGCCACTGTTTTTACATAGGGAAGACTTCACGGAAGCTTTCAGCACACATTAAGGAGGACTGCAGTAATATTAGGGGCAGAGATCAGAGAAATGCACTGGCTAAGCATAGTCTGGACTGCCATGACTTCACAAAGTTTCAGTTTTTTGTTTTGGAACAAGTAGTTCCATTTTTGGGGGATATGCACACATTATTGGAAGTCCGTGAACTCAAATGGCAACTTTTGCTTGATGCAGACAGTGCATCTGGACTAAATGAGACATTGAATTTGAAATCTGCATTAAAATGGCTTAGATAGCTATGGGTATTTTTCATTCCTTTTCTTACATGTGGCCTTGCAGAATGCTTCATAATGTTTTAGTATTAGCAGCCCTATTATTGGCTTATTGTTGTACATAC